>NC_141538.1:33307500-33607500 GCF_021556685.1 Rattus norvegicus | reverse complement strand
CCCCTTCTGCACACAGCAACCAGCGCTGGTTGAAAATCATCTCTCCAGACAAGGCTTCCACTCATGGGGGTCTGGCCTTGATTGCCCTGTGGACTAATGACCATTTCCACCATTGTGGGAATGGAAAGGCTCTCCAAAATTATGCTCTCAGACCTTGGTTATTTCACAGAAGCAGTGGCAGCATTTATTTTCTCGCTTTACTTCATGGCTTCCTCTCAGCTGTTATGTAAAGAGTAATAGAACACACTATACTACATCCATCTATAGTTTCTTGATACAGCCGGTCCAATAAGCCAGTACTGGAATCATTTTCCACAAATAATGGTAGAATTCCTGTCATGAGAACTTTTCAGTGCCCTCCAAGTCACTGTCAAATGATAGCTATTTGTCTAGACTTTATGACTACCCTGCCTTCAGACCTGGAAACCCATATACACAGTCATCGGTCAATAATCCAGCAGGGTTTATTCCTTCTTAACATGCATCAGACCTGGCCAGGCTGCTCCATAAATATACACCCAGCTGGTCCCTCATGCTGTGTCAGAAGTCCACAGAACAGGCCCAAACCTACCTGTGCTCAGAAAACTTCCACAACATCTGCCCTTCCTTTTATTTCAACTGCATTCCCTTAATGTCCTTTAAACATTAACAGAGGTGTGTTAGTGTGATGTACAACTGTCTTCATAAAAACACATGCATTACGTTTCTGTTTTGCTCTTCTTTCTCATGGTTAGTTAATTTTTATTTATGATGAAACCTACCTTTCAGGTCTTGGAAGAAAGCTAGAATTAAACAGGAATTAAAGCTAGGTATACATAGCTTTGTGTCTTGGGAATTCTCACTAACCGTAAACTTCACTTTTCATCATCAAGAACCTCATGGAGGCAGTCCTGCTCACACAGTCCTGTGGTCCCAGCTACTTAAGACAGGAAGATAAATAGTTGAGAGACTGCCTAAATGACAGAATGAGTTTAAGTCCAACCTGGGCAATTTTAGTGAGACCTTGTCTCAAACACAGAAAGTATTAGGAATGTACCTCAGAGGTAAAATGTTTACCCAGCTGTATAAGGCTCTGGATTCAATCCCTAGTAAACACACACACACACACACACACACATGCATGCACGCATGCACACATGCACACACACACACACACACACACACAGACACACACACACACACACACACACACTAGGACATACCCACGAATCTCATGAAATGTTTATGTATGAACTGCCCAATATAGTATGTTCCATCCACTGAGGGCTGAAATATGAGCTGGAGTCACCAATGCCTTCTTCCTGGCTAACCTCCCATCTCTGCGGTGTGAGCATCATTAACTCCTCACAACCTCCCAGCATGGCCTTTGTAACAGACACTAGGAAATGCTGCACTTCCTTGATTGCTATATACTTCATATCAAGATCATAAGAGCACAAATAAAAGCATTTTCACTCTTAGAAGATTTAGAGATTTGCCAAGGCAGGGGTGTATGTAGTTTTTTTAAAGCCTACTCGTTTAAAAATAAAACTGCTTTGAAAATACAAAAGGAGGAACCTATGCGATTGAAGAAGGTTGAACTCAGTAAACGCTTTTTGAACTGGCAAAGATAGGAGAAAAGTCTGTGCCAAATTCCCAGGGATTGTTTAGATCTTTTATATTCATTAAAAAGGCACAAAAGTTTTCAAGATTCTGAAACATTATTTTCCTATGCAGTGGAACCTGGGTGCAGGTAGCACCAGAGAGAAGGAACCTTCTGTGGGAGGGGTAGAGAGTTAGCAGATCTGTGATGGTTGGCGCAAATCGTGCAGAATCAGGGAGAACTATTCCTGCTGTGCACAGAGGCAAAGAGAGACACCCAAGCTTGCCCCTTTTTGAACACTGCTGTTTCTTAGTGGTTCTTCATCTATCCACTTCATGCAGATTCTGCAGCTAATTTATTTTGCAGGGGTTGTCAGGATGTATACGGATGTAGTGAGTATCAGAAAATGACCACAGTGGTGGAACACCTGTGGGAGAGACTTCGCCCATTTAATTCAGCTTTTCAGATGTACAAGTTAATCAGTTCCGTTCTCCAAGTGTTGACGAATCATCAAATTCCACTAATGTCCGCCACTGTGATCCTGTGTACCCTCCACAGCTGCCGAGTGCTGAGCTGGTGAAGCGCCATGAATTAGCAAAGATTCATCTCCCATCATGCTTTGCTAAGCCTCACCACACAAGACACAGAGTGCTGCCATGGGGTGGAGCCTTAGAAGATTAGCAATTTTGCATTCATTTTCTTAGTTAGTTTCACGGGAATCATTACAGGAATATATTGCATCCAGCTTAGAGAAAAAAAGACAGCTCTAGTGTGTTAAAAATAAATAAATAAATAAAAACTTGCCCAAACTTCACTCAAAACTGCATGCTTAATCTCTCTTGTCAAAAATAGTTTGACAAGAAATAGTTCTTGACAAAAATAGTTCTTGTTAAAAATAGTTGAGTTAAAGATTCCCAAACTCTTTGTGGCTAACTAGGGGTAGAGTACAAACACAAGATCCTTCCGGTTCCAGTCATATCAGTAATAATCTTGTTAAGCTCAGGCAACTGAATTAGAACTCGCTCTGAGTATTCACCAAAAAATGCAGAAGTCTGTGGTCGGACAGAGGCTGGGTTATAACACTCTGCCAATCGTACTTTTAAAGATTTTGATGAAGGCTAACAGGTGACTAAGGTGTTTGTCATCATTGACCTGAGTTTAATGAGATCTATGTGGTGGAGTACGAGAACTGATTTCTACAGCTTCTTTCTGACTTCCACACACCACCCACCCTGGTGTGCATGCTTGTATACACACACACACACACACACACACACAAATATATATATATATATATATATATATATATATATATATATACATATATATTTGGAGGAAAAACTCAGACAGATCATTCATGTAAGTTGCTGTAAACGATATATTAGTATAAGCTGCCCACTCTCTCTGCAGTTAAGAATGTTCGGCACCTTTTGTAAGAGAGCCAGAAGTGGGATAAATGGAATACACGGTGTGCTCTCAGAATAGGCCTCAACACCAAGCATAAGACAGCCCTACCTTAAAAAAAAGTTAGATTTTTATGATCTAACATTGGAAACAGAATCTTTACTCATTAAGGTAGTGAGCAAATTAAATCATATTCTTGTCCTAAAATACTACAGGGTTGTTGTTGTTGTTGCTGTTGTTGTTGTGAGAACTAAGTGATCTCTAAGGCTACTCTCGGCTGCAAAACTCTAGAATTTAGATATGTTCATATTTCCAATGCCAGGGCCCCAGGAACCATGTCTGGATTGTATTCTAAGACTCACGCTTGAGATTCCTTTAAGAACTAATGGGGTGCACTGAAGTATCATTAATCATTAATCTGAATGGAAAGATAAAATATGGTGACCAAACACAGACCTCTGTATGTAGAAATGTGGAGAGTGTCTCTCCTCTTACATCTTTTTTTACCCACGGGTTTGGCCCTGGTGGTTAAGGCACTCAGAGAAGGAAGGAAGCCAAGAGTAACAGGGCCTCCCCTCCATTCCTTATAGAACCATTTCACAGAGGGGTAAACTGAGATTAAGTAATGGTTCAAAGGTAGCACACATAATGAGTGGTAGTTCTGTTCAGACATTCTTTACCCTATCACCCCATGATATCCTTCTTACCTAATCCTCTACCCCAGTCTTTCACAAACTTGGGCATTGTGCTGAGATGTGAATTTCATTAAGAGGGCAATACTGGGGATATGTCTACCAATGACATATACCTTCAACGACTGTTTGAGGGATATCACACCAGTTAGCCAAAGTTAACCTCAAACTTAAGATCCTCCTCCAACTGTCTTTCAAAGTCTGGAATTACAAATTTATAGGCCTTCCTGTGCTAGTCCAGAAAGTGTAATATTTTTAAAGCACCATTTCTGGGCTTTTAATATAATGACTAATATCAATAACTAGTTTGCAAGAGGCAATTAATGAGGGCCTGAAATACGAGGGTGTGTGTTTTAACCTTTATCCTAAAGAAAACAGAATTGAAATTTGCCCAATATACTATTGGGTTATAGTTGAACATTAGGGACACCTTCAAGACAGTAATAAGCTAGAGATTTCTCTTCCCAGAAAAGCATATATATGCATATCAGTTTGCAAGTCACTTTGGAGGTTTATGGAAAAAGTCACAAAGCTTACCATGAATTCCTGGGGTAAGAAAATTGCAAACTCTCTGTCATAATAAATTATTACCATATAGCAAACATTTATTCAGGAAATTCTTAAATTGAACTAGTAATATTAGCACATCATGCCCAAGGAACCAAATTATATTTTAAAAGCTATTTTAAAAAAATACAACACTACAAGAATAAAGGAAACAAAATACCTTTTATGCATGCTCCACACTGCCATGAGCAGGATCTTTTAAAACGAAAATAGATTAAAATTCCTTTGTGAAGTTACTGCCACCTGGTGGTCACAAAAAGGCGAATCCTAAATCTGCATTGATTATTTCATTGGTAGAGCCTTAGATACATTGTGAAGTATTAGACTAAAGAGACGTCATTAAGAATTGTTTGACATGCATCTCAGGGCTGTCTTTTCTTACACAAGCTCATGAACCTCGTGAATATGTCCCTGTTCCTTTGTTCTGATGTTGACGTGTCTCTTCCTCATCTAAGCTATTTCACTACTTGTTCATCTTTTCTCTAGGCTTTGTATGGCTGTCCTCTACTATGCGTACACTGCCATCAGCGGGATATTTTTAAAACTAAGAATTTTTAGTAAATGCTGGCATGAGAGATGCTTAGTAACATTTTTGAATGGGGGCTGGAGAGATGCTCAGTGCTGCCGGGAGGTCTTCGTTCCCTTTTTTTTTTTTTTAAGATTTATTTATTATATAAGTATATTGTAACTGTCTTCAGACACACCAGAAAAGGGCATCAAATCTCACTACACATGGTTGTGAGCTACCATGTGGTTTCTGGGATTTGAACTCAGAACCTCTAGAGTGGAGTCAGTGCTCTTGTCCATTCTCCTTGAAGCAGTGGACGGGTAAGAGCGTTGGCTGAGGGTAAGCCTTTGTCTTACGAGATATTTAGAGTTGCTGTATAATAAAAAGTTTACTTATCTAAGTTACTATACTACTGAAGCTGACCTGCTTTCTGTGTTCCTCTGAGGCCAGAAAACTGCAGCTTCTGGCACTTAGCACCTCGTCCTGAACCACAGAGGATTAAGTAAACAGCTGTTGTTCTATCTCTGCAGGAACTGTGCAGCCCTCACTTTCAGCCTGCTAGTAGGAAGTCTAAGGAAGAAAAAGGGACACTTAAAAAAGTAATTATAGAATTTATTACTAAGTTGTAAAAAGTTCCCTATGAAAGTTATCTAAGGGGAAAATCAGAAAGAACCTAAGTGGAAAAAGGGTAAAAATTCTACTCTAAGCGGGGAAAGGCAAAAATATTCTCCCAAGGGAAAAAAATCTCTTTTTGTCCTCATATTTATACATCTTTTAGAGCACATGATCACATGTTACAAAGTTCATCACAGATTCACACAAAAAACTCAAATCATAAATTGAAATAGTTTACAACAGAGAATGTTTGCACGCATATCCATCAGGAGTAATTATCTGGCTAAACATCCATCACCTGTCACAGCTCCACAGGTTCACGAAGGTTTAAAACCATAACTAAGTTATTAGTGAAGTTTTGTATAGATATACCCAGTCAATATTTTATCTTCTTTCCTAGCACCTAAAATAAAGCATTAGTTGCCTTTTTATGACTTTTGGTTAGTTTTTTACAACCTCTTGGAATGTGCTCTGAGTAGGAGAAATTCTGGTTACTAAGAGCAATTAACTGGTGACACTTGGGAGACTGGCAGAGTTCTCATTGCAGTTTTGACTATCAGAAAAGGACTTAATAGCAGTCCAACTGTAAAAGAGCTTACTAATCATTGATATAATTTTAGGAATTCTTATAGGGTCATCATTAAGACTTGACTAAAGTCATCTATTTATATAGCATCACTACAAGACAGCACATCTTCACAGATCTGCAGAGATCTGCTCCAAAGGGGTGGGTTATTACTTAGTGATTGTCAGATATGTTTAAAAATAACAGAAAAAGCATATTAATAGTAGGAATTTTTCCTAAAATGAATTCCCTTATGGCCTTGCTTTGTAAGGGCAAACTTGTTGCAATTATATAATAATCAGAAGCAGGCCATCTCAGGAAGATCACCTGCTAGTTTATTAGCTTGTCCCATTATGGCTCCTGACACAGTGGTTAAGAGCACTGGCTGCTCTCCTAGAGGACCCAGGTTGGATTTGAAATATCCACATGGTGGCTCACAATAATTACCCTAGTTTCAGGGGAATATGTCCTTTTCTGACCTACATGGGCATCAGAAATGAAGATATTTATAAAACACAAAATATACAACTAAGAACTTTGAATAAGTGTTCAAACTAAAATTGTATGCCAAAATAGATACCCTGAATTATTCAGTTCATGATAAAGTCATTTGATATTCTTCCTGGCTTAGGCTACTTTGTTTTTTATACATATAGGTAACATTGTTGTATATTACATATACAGATTAGAAATTGTGTGTGTGTATGTTTGTGTGTGTATGTATGTGTGTGTGTGTGCACGTGCAGTGCTCATGGTATGTGTGTTAGCACATGTGTGGGTACTCATGTACACAGTGGAAGCCTGAGGCTTCCTTGATTGGTTCCACATTATTCATAGAGAAAACAGACAGCTTAAAATGAAGATCTTAGGACTTGCTATTTATGCTTTGCCAAGTCATCTCCCCTACCCATCCACTTGCTTCTCTAATTCCAGGGTTCAATCATGCCTTTTCTATTTCAGTATCTCTATACAGAAGCTTTCAAATGAATCTCGCTACATGATTTATGAGTTCTGGGAGAATAGCAGTGTGTGGAACCGGTAAGTTCTGAAGAAAATATTACTTGTTTTACTGAGTATGGGCGTGGCGATGTACACAATGAAATGGTTAGATTGTTGAAAAAGCTTTATTTGGTGCTGGAGATTGAACCATTGAGCATTCTGGATAAGCACTCCATCACTGTTATGTCCCATCTTCCTTGTAAGTTTATGCTTTGAAACCAGATCCATTAAGTTGTCCAGAATGATCTTGCACTTACTCTGTAGCCCACTCAGGTCTTGAATTTGAAATGCTTTTGCTTCAGCCCAGAGTAGCCATGATTCCAGACCTGCACCGCGAGGTCTGAGGTGTTTACTTCATCTTAAAACTTTCCTTCCTTTGTTACAGTGAATCCTATAGTCCTCAGAATTTATTTCACAGTTTTGTATATTCACCCTGCCTTGAGTATTTGCATTTTACTGATGCTCGTGGTGAAACAGAATTAGACAAACGTGGTGCTTTGAATAAATGCCCCCCAGAGGCTCATAGGTTTGAATGCTTGGATCATAGGAGTGGCACTAATAGGAGTTGCGGTGTTGGAGGAAGTGTATCACTGTGGGGGCAGGCTTTGCTGTCTTACATGCTCAAGCTATGCCCAGTGTGACAGACGGTCTTCTGCTGCCTATGGACCAAGATGTAGCTCTCTATCAGCTCTTTCTACAGCATCATGTCTGTCTGCATGGCACCATGCTTCTCACCATGTCAATAAGGAACTAAATCTCTGAACTGCAAACCAACCCCATTTAAATGTTTTCCCTTATAAGAGTTGCCATCGTCATGGTGTCTCTTCACAGCAATAAAAACCCTAAGACAACAGGGTCACGGGTGTCTTAAGGAGGAGAAGCGATAGGGCATGACACTTCATGAACTATAAACTCAGTGAATATCATTTTGTTTCATTTAAATTTAAACTATTCACAGTGGCCAAGATGTTTCCAAATATCCTTAAAACATTACCAATAAAGGAATAAAAGACTAGAAAAGCTTACAAACCAACTTTGAGAGGAAAAATTTTTTTAAAAAAAATCGATAAAGTGTGGGACATCATGCTATCTTTTAAAATGAGAGAGAGAAGGCAGAAAGCACATGGGCACATAGATCATGGTCCAGGGGAGTTACCAGGAGCCAGCATAGTTCAAACTGGAGGTGTGAGGTAGTTTATGGTATTTTGTCCTTAGTGCTTATTTGTTTCATCATCTCCCACACTTTTATCAATAATGGTTTCTTTCCTGTTCCTTTTTTGACAATTTGTGGAGAGGAAGAAATATTTTACTGTCTTTTGTCCTTAATGACCATTTGTTTCTCGCTACAATAAACCTAGTACTGGCAGCTAGTTGGTCATCACAATTTTAGCAAAATTTAAGTGTAACTCAACTCATACACTTGAAAATATTCCAATGCTTTAATACAGTCTAGTAAATTAACACGTGTGCAATTTTAAAATGACATGAAGGAACTCTTTATTCTATCACATCAACAATTCCTGATGGTTTTAGGTAGTACAGAAAATATTGCTCTCCAATAATCAGTGGTAAATATGGGAGTGCTAAACATGGTAATAAAGGTAAGCGAAGGCTGGGAAATTCAACTGATTCCTATTTCACCTTACATTGATGTTTTTGTGGCTTCAAGGGGCAGTCCTGGGGTGCAGCAGAGTGCTTGCCCGGTGGTAAATAACTGACACATATTGTGCAGTAATGGAGACCCAGTGGCAACCACAGCACCTCAGGCAGGGACCCTGATGGCCACTCCAAGCATTCCGGCCTTTTAAAAGATAGTTTACATCCCATCTCATCTCCAATCATGGAAAATTCACAGTTCCTGTTCCTAGATGTCCTATTCTTTAAATATGAACATATCAAGTTGTTTTCATTGTCCATCTCTCCTGGAATTTAGCCTACCTCCCATTGTAGCACGTCTTATATGCTTATCCTAAATGCCTTTTATCTAAGTTTCTCATGACAACGACGACTCTTTAGATTCCATTGAAGTTGAATAAACATCAAAAGCAGACTCTATCTGGGCATTTAGTTCAAACCACTCCAAATCTTGACATCCCAGCTGAATTTGCTCTCTGCTGTACTCTCTTAGGAAGGTTTTAAATAAAAAACATACCACCTTAACCTGCGATCATTTTGCAGCCACCTCCAGACAAATTACAGCAAGACGTTCCAAAGAAGCAACGTGGATTTCTTGGAAACTCCAGAGCTCACATCTACTATGCTCGTTCCTGGTAACTCTCCTGGAGCATGCTTCTGTTTGCTCTGTTTCATAAGATTGCATGACCCCCCACACTTAATCAATGGTGCCTTCTTTACTGTTCCTTTATTTCCAATATGGAGAGGGGGAGAAGTATTTTATTGCCTTTTGTCCTTAATGGCTTTTCATTTCTAGCTACATTAAACCTAGTGCTGGTAGTTAGTTGGTCACCACAATTTTAGCAAAATTTAAGTGTAAGTCAACCCATAAACATTAAAAAAATTCAAATGATCTCCTATTGCAATCTGGTATGCTGAATACAATTTGGAATAAGTGATCATAGGATGAAAGTTAGAATTATGTTAGAAAACTATTGTGATAATTATGAAAATTATTTTTGTGAGTGGGAGAAAGAACAGGAGGAGACATGTTTGGAATGAAATTGTCTAAAAAAATATCTAGGAAAAGCTTATGATTACTGAGAAAATTCATGTGATATCTACCTACTGACTCAGTTACTATGAATATATTTATTGAGTAATAATGAATGTAGTAATAATGTGACTGTGGGGTTCCTGGGATACTTAACCTAGTTATTGGCACTATTAGTTCTATGCATTTTGCTTGGAGCTAACTGACTGCAGAATAAAAACAGTTTCTAAGGACAAAGGCTGTCTATCCAATTTAAACTATATGTACATAAGTCGATATGTGTGCTGTGTAAATACATATTTACAAAGAGCACACATTTACATAAAAATAAAACACAGTTCAAGGCGCAAAATAGTTATCACTAGAGGCAACACATGCTTTATAGACTTAAAGTTACCTTTCTCAACTTGAAGACGAAGTGTATTTTAAGTAGATATAACAGCAAGTTAGAGTTCTTGGAGGTTTTTTTAAAATGGATAACAACATATTCCAATCGGAAGTAACTGACAGCTGAGACAGAAATAGCCATCATGGAGTGGGAACTGACCGAGCAGGACGATGACCTAGGCCAGGGAAGAAAAGCACCCACACCAAGAGTCTGCTGAGATTCCAGCTACAGATCCAGCTGCAGAATTCCAAGATGAATTCTAAGTGGGGACATGTGCAGATAACTGAGTATCTGAGAGAGGCCTGGAGAAACGCCTTTCTACAAAGATCTGCAGAAGAAGAAGAGCCTGTTTTATTAAGGAGAATGAGGACGCCATTCAAGGGAGGAGAACCTAAACAGACAGGATAAGATCAGAGCAGAATGCAAAACTACCTTGGCTCCTCGGAGCACTGGTAGTGACATGCCTCAAACAGTGGCAAAGGAAATTGGAACGGACAAGATCACTACTTGAGGGAAGTGTCTTAATGGAGAGGGAGGGATTTGAAACAAGTAGATTTTGGTGCACTGAGGAACAGGTGGATGGCGAGGCAACCAATTCTGGAGCTGCAGCTGGTTGAGGAGACAGGTGACCAGATGGGATAGCTTTCTGTTTAGCGATTCTCACAGTCTAAGGCAGGGAGGGCAGCTTTACTGTGCTAGCAGGGTTTCCTGGGGAGACATATGTAAAGTTTCTCTCACTGTATAACTGGCTTAATCCTCAAATGAAAAAAGCCATTCACATGGTTCAGTTTTCTCAAGTTTTGAAGTTTGACTCAGGGTACAATTCAAGTGGCCATAGTTGGGGAAGGCCCGGGAAGTATGGCATCCAGCTGAAGGGAAGAGACTGAGGCAGCTACTAGGCTAACTACTGTGCAAAGCTTAGATTTGCTGCTCTGAATAGGCTCTGCCTACAATTCAAATAAATGCTGCACATATGACCGGCTACATAAGCCTTTGTTGAAAGGTGTGGGGAAACAGTTAGCATTTGCCTCAGCTTGTCTTTAATGCTGCACGGGTACCACATGACACGAACGAGTCAAACTGTTCCGACAGAAGCGATGAAGACCTTCTGTGTCACACACGCACGGGTGTTGAGAAGAGATGGCTTTCCATGTCACATGTGCATGGGCAGTAGAGATGCAAATCTGCAAGGTCTCATATTAATATTTTTGTGTCTGCCATCAGATCCATTTTCAATTCTCCCAATACTGAACCCACTGGTTTTAAAAGGTGAAAGCACTCTTTGTTCTTATTGGGTTCGAGTCTATCCAGGCTAGAAAATACATGAGCAAAAATAGAGTAGAAAAATAATACAAAAACGGGATCTTGTGTTAATAAGAAGGTGGAAGAAATGCTATGGTGAGCACTTTAAATGTGAAATAACCTAGTAAGTTTGCTGGTCCGGCTTCATTATTTTGGTGAATTTCTGATGTGATGAACTATCCCATCGCTGATACAAGCATTACTCCATCCACTGTCTTAGCACATCCACCATCTCAGATGCTGAACTTTATGCTATTTAATTTCTGTCCCAGTTTGCATTTATTTGCCTATTATACATAATCTCAACAATGACAAGTGGAACTTAACAGAACATAAAGAAAAGTTAGCAAATTAAAAGCTACCTCAAACAAAGCACTGGAGTATCCCAACCTATTTTAAAGTTTCTCAGATGTGTTTACATGAACGCTCTCCTGAACCGAAATCTGGAATTAGGCATTATGTATTGTTGAAATGGCCATTCCACTTCTAGTACCAGTTATTGACCAGTTTTTTGTGCATTTTGTATGTTATACCACAGTGGCGGTTAGAAATGTAATCAAAACCACTGTCTGCACAAATTTAAGTCTAAAATCTGAAAGGAGCAGCTATGATGTTTAGAAAAACAGAAGACATATTTCAAGCAAGCCAGATACCATTCAGACACAAATATAGCAACCAACCAAAGTCTATCCCTTTGAAACTTTAAATTCAAAAGTCCAACGACACGTGCTGAAATACAGTCATGCAAGTCCGTCAGACGCCATGCAGACAGCAAGAGTGTAAAGTCCTCAGCTAAAGACCTGGAATATCCTTGCCATGAAGGGAAAAAGGTACTCAAAGTAAGTAAGGTCCGAGTGCAAGCAATTTAACTCCCGAAACCAAGTTTACTCCTTCCCATCTGCTTTTTACTGAGATTTGCCAGGAGGGACTATTTCTTTGTCATTGACTATGCTTGGGTGTTTATATTCATTGGTGCACACATTTCTAATGTTTACATCTAAATTTATTAAAAATATTTATAATACAATCATTTGCTTAGACTAAAACCTATGTAGAGGTTATGTTTTTTCCTAACGACTGCTAGGATTAGGTAGATTGCAACATCAGAGTGTTTATAATCTTGTTACAAAGATGAATATATTATGCATATTCATATGTAATAAAAAAGTCTTAGACAACAAAGTACAAAAGCCCACAGTATAATTACACAGGAATAACTCAATATCCGAAAGCATCTAAAATTAAAAACGAGAAAAACAATTCTGCAGACTGAAGGTAAAGAAAATGGTCTGTACAATTTGGACTTTCCTGGCCTAAAACCACATATTCTCATTATTATTTTTTTTCTTCTTTCAGCTTCATGGTGGATCCTGAACAACAATTAGATGCCCCACACAATGTCTTCAGTGTTCCAAGTGCAAGTGTTCATTCCTATCTACAGCGGAAACCGGAAGGTTCTCTGTGGTTGTCAATCAGTTGCACACTTTTGTTCACTGTGTTGTTAGCACACTTACATAAAGTTTATTCTGTAACTATGCTCAGTTGTTACTCTTGATATTTGGCAGGAATTGATTTGCTACATTGTAATCAACCATTATAGCAAAATCTGAATATATAAAAATGGTCTATAAATAAAGTAATAAAATGTGATAATTACGGTAAAAATTATCAGTGAGAACTTCTAGAACATCATATCATAGGCCAGAGTTTATAAACTGGCATGTGCTCTATAGCAGTGGTTCTCAATGTTCCTAATGCCGTGACCCATTAATACTTTCCTCATATTGTGCTGACCCCCAACCATAAAATTATTTCATTGCTACTTCATAACTGTAATCTTGCTACTGTTATGAATCATAATGTAAATATCTGATATGCAGGATATCTGCTATGCTACCCCCAAGAAGTCGCAACCCACAGGCTGAAACCCACTGCTCTAAAGGATTACACATCTGTGCTTTGTGACTTTTTCAGTAACACATTTTTTCTGTGAGAGAAACATTCTTCTTCCATAAGATCCATATGGTCCTCCAACTATTCGCTTTATAATTCCTTTAACATTAACATAAATAAATGCATAAAACAACCTAGGCTCTAGCCTACAGAAGCTGTGCCTATGTGTCATGTTGTAAACTGACATTTTACAAGTGGACAATCTATAGCAACTTAGGACATTTACTGATGTAAAACCTTTATTTGTAAGTATAATTCTCATATATAAGCTAAACATTATTGAGCAAAGAGGAAAGCTTTACTTTGGGGAAATTAAAGTTTATGTCAGAAGGCTTTGGTATATGATCCATATAAATAACCATTCTTATTAGAAATGAACACTTGAAATTAAATGAAGATTTGTAAATTCAGTACTTTAAAACTAAAACTTCAACTCAACTGAATAAAGAAATTTAAAACAAGCAAAGAAGTTTACAACTGAATACACCTATCTTGTAAACTTTTACTAAGGCAACTAAGATAAACTATACATCTTATCAACTCTTCCCTATAAGCTCTTGTTATAGACTCTGCTACGAAAATAAACGCACAACTATTACCATGGTATGCTCATACAAATGCCTATGAAGCTCTGGGTCTTAAAGGAAAATACATGTAAAATAGTATGCTATTTTTGACAGTTGTAAAACCTCGAGAAATAGCTAGAATGAAAATTTCATTTCATAACTATGAGATGAGAATACCATCTCAAAATAGTTTATGGAAGTTTGTATATTCAGTCCTCATAAATCTATGTAAAATTTCATTGTTGCTAGACACTGGCAACTTTTACACACACACACGCACACACACACACACAGGCACACATAAACACACAACAATTGTGCTATAGAATAAATATCTCATTTTCAAACAAGCAATAAATTCATGCTTAATGAAGGGTTTTTTCTTTCCTATTAAAAATCCTTTCTCTGAGGATCCAAGTAACGAACAAGAATCTACCAAAAGGCCGAGCTGGGACATCTACTGTGGACTAATCTGGACAGCAAGCATTCCCACAGCAGAAACAGAGGCACTGGCTTTAGAACTTCCCATTCAGTTCCTGATGAACAGTGGCCTTGACTGACTTTCCCGTGATCCCAAGACACAAACGAATAGAAGTAGTGAGTTTGTATTTACTTACACATTACATGCAGTTTACTGCATTAAATTCCTAGGAATTAAAAGCTTAGGCCTCCAAATTCTTTATGAGGAATGACAGAATTAAGACTTACTAGGCCTCAATTATTTGCAACCTGAATTTTTCCTCTTCTAGAGACAATTTCAAGTTTACTTTCCCACTGCTTGACTCTCAATCATATAGTCTGATGAACAACACTAAGTATCAGCTACTATTAAACCTCTGTTTCACCAAGGACCTTTTCAAAGTGTTAATCTCTGCTAGTAAGTATGAACCTAAGAGCATATTAAGAACCCAGTGAATCAATCGTGTTTCTGAAGGTCTACCATACCCCTGCTATAGACAACTATTTTGAACACCGGAATGATTCTGGGCTCTCTAGATATCATAATGACCTGGTCAAGTGTTCGTGTGCAGTCGGTGGGAAAAAGGCCTAGTGACTGACGTTAAGGGCAACAAAAAGTCTGTACCATATATACATCGTAGCAAATATTTTATATTTGAGAATCTTTACAGCTTACATTTCCATTCCATTATTACAAGTGGTGAAAAACAAGAATTGCAAGTAGCATGCAAATTATAATACAGTCTTCCCACTTCGCCAACAACATCCCTACTTTCGAGTGTTCCTTCCCAATTTTTGCAGGAGCTGCCTGCAAAGCTGAAACTGATTAGAAAAATTCTTTATACTTTAAAATATCTCTTTCTCCTTTTATGAGAAGCCAAATAGCCAACCATCAAAAGTAAAAATAAATTGAATCGTCACAGTCCATTAGTTATTGTTACTAGGTCCACTTCATTGGCAGGTGTCCAAAATATAAAATGAATAATTCTTTATCTTCAAATTCATCTGTTCTTAAAATGCTACTTAAAACTTTGGTTGTTTTCCTGTAATATAGAAGAAAGACAATTTATCAATTAGTCTAACTGAATACTGTTTTCACAAATTAGCTTATTCAACCAAACACTATGAATCTTCTATCTAAATGCATGTTACTATAGAAACTATTAAAGTGACTGAAACTATCAAATACATTTGTGTTTCAGTAAGCCTGTGTAATCCATTCTTAAAAATAGTAAGTTGTATTCCAAGTTGGTTGTTCTGTTTCTGTGGTGCCTAGTTTTATGTTGTTAATGTATAAAGCAAAAGTAAACAATTCTAATATGTTTATTCAAAATAAGTGTGCCACGCTTTTATTAGCAAAATAAAGTGTCAATGAATTATTTAAGCCTGAAATAGCAATTGTGTTTTGTCTATAATTGAAATATATATTTATTCTTACAGACCAAGAAGTTATATGTTCCCTTAGACGTTCAAAAAAGTGAGAAAATTCAAGTATCTAATACCCTTTTCTTTGCCAAATATTCCTTTTTTAAGTAATTTCCAAAAAAAATGGCTAATGGGCTAGTGAGATGGTTCAGTGGGTAAAGGTCTTGCCACTAACCCTGACGACCTGAGCTTGCTTCCCAGGATCTGTGTGATGGGAAGAACAGTGACCCCTGCGATGCTGTTTTCTGACCTCTACACATATGCAGTGTGCACCTCCATACACATACACGACAGACAAAATAGAAATGTTTAACTGGCTGGAGGCAGCTAAGAAGTTTCAATTATGGAATATTGATAGAAATAATATGAATACGTTTACTTATAACCAAAGGAATATATTTACTTACAATGGGGATTGGTATGTGTGTGCCAACTGAAGCACAGATACACATGCATACAGACCAAGTGGGCAGGCCAGGTTTCTGCTCTGTGACTTCCTCCTTACTCTCTTGAGATAAGATGTGTCATTGAACACGGAATTGGCTGACAGTCAGCAAGCCTCAAGGACCTTCCTATTTCCATACACACCCACACCTAGCTTTTAATATGGGTTTTGGAAATTCAAACTGAGGTCCTTATGACTGCAACTCCTCCAGCCCACTGAACTACTGGCCCAGCCCCATGCATGACAGCAGAAATGGTAAGGATTTTCAAGATTTAAAATTGGGAAAAGATGATAGTATTCTATAGGCCACAGGGGAGCTTTTCTCAGCAGAATGATGTTCCAAATCTCATCCTAAAATTATCATTACTTTTACCTAAAGAAAGTAATGATTTTGAAAACAATCAAAAAAATGCCAAAGTAAGCTTCTGATCTGCTTCCCTACCTGAGACAGATCAGCTGGACAATAACCTCCCACAGCCCACAGCCCACAGCCCACAGCCTCCCAGGGGTCTACACTAACGAGGGACACAGATGAGAATTTCACCCCAATCCTCACACCAGCTGGGACACGCAGAGAAGCCAGATGACGTGGGACCTACCCAACCTGCCAAACTCCACCTTCCTTCCAGTCCACTTCTCCACCCCGGCCAGACCATCTACCCGACACCCTCCCACACCCTCTGCCAATCTGCCTCTCAGAAGGTCTGCAGTCACCAGGGACACAAGACACCCACTCTCACCAGAAAGCACTACCTGCTTCCAAGGAGGGCAGCTCTAACCCAGGTAGTAGGATGATGTCATTATGCAGCAAAGCAGGTCCAAGATAAGGCGAAGCCTATCATTGGACAAGAAGGAAGGGCAGGCGGGGAAAATCTAGGAAGGAGGGAGGAGGAGGAGGAAGCAGGAGAAATCAAGATGGAGACAGGAAGGAAGATGATCCCGATCTGGGTGGTCTAGGTCAATCTTATCTTGTCTAGGTGGGCGGCTTCTATCTTTATTAATTGGCAGTGAATTTATTATGTGGATGTACTGTGGAGTACTTAACATATAAATCTAATTGTTAAACTACAAGTGTCTAGAGCTTTAATTTTACCCGCCAAGGGGACAGTGTATGAAAACAGCTGGCAGAGAAACATCTGGAGCATGTGGCTTCTGTGGATCTGTGCCTAGTGAGAATGTGCAGGAACCAGTTCTGCCACTTTTTTAATTTTTACCACAGCACAAGTCACAGAGTCTGAGACACCCAGGCCAGTTAGCACCAGGGATAACCAGATGGCAAGAGGCAAGTAAAAGAACATAAGCAACAGAACCCAATGCAAACTGGCACCATCAGAACCCAGATATCCCACCACAGCAAGCCCTAGATATACTAACATGCCTAAAAAGCAAGATAATGACCTAAAATCCAATTTCATGAAGATCATAGAGGACGTTAAGGAGGACATAAATAACTCCCTTAAAGAAATACAGGAGAACACAATCAAACAGGTGAAGAAATTGAAAAAAAATTAGAAACAATAAAGAAATCACAAAGAGAGATAAGGCTGAAGATAGAAAACCTAGAAGAGAGAACAGGAGTCACAGATGCAAATATCACCAACAAAATACAAGGCATAGTAGAGAGATTCTCAGGCATAGAAGATACCATAGAAGACACTGACACAACAGTCAAAGAAAATACAAAGTTCAAAAAGCTCCTAACCCAAAACATACAGGAAATTCAGGACACAATGAGAAGATCAAACCTAAGGATGATAGGTATTGAAGAGAACAAAGATTCAAAGGGCCAAAAAACATCTTAAATAAAATCATAGAAGAATTCCTGAACCTAAAGATAGAGATGGCCATAGAATGTACAAGAAGCCTACAGAACACCAACTAGATTAGAAAAGAAAATCCTCTTGTCACATAATAATCAAATCAATAAATATACAGAACAAAGAAAGAATATGAAAAGCAGTAAGGGAAAAATGTCAAGTAACATACAAAGGCAGACCTATCAGAATCACACCAGACTTCTCACCAGAGACTAGGAAAGCCAGAAGACCCCAGGCAGATGTCATACAGACCCTCAGAGAACACAAATGCCAGCCCAGGCTACTTCACCCAGAAAAACTCTCAATTACCATAGATCCATAGATGGAGAAACCAAGATATTCCATGACAAAAACAAATTTACACAATATCTTTACACAAATCCAGCTCTATAAAAGATAAGGTAAAACTCCAACACAAGGAGGAAAACTACACTCAAGAAAAAGCAAGAAATTAATCTTATCACAACAAACCAAAAAAGGAGTGAACCAGACAAACATAATTCCACCTCTAACAGCAACAAAAAAACAAAACAAAACAAAACAAAAAACAACCAAAAAAACAAAACAAAACAAAAAAAAACAGGAAGCAGCAGCAACCATTGCTTCTTTATTAAGAAAGAACATCTCGCAACATCAGTGGACTCAATTCCCCAATAAAAAGACATAGGCTAACAGACTGCATACATAAACAGGACCCAGCATTTTGCTGCATACAGGAAATATACCTCAGTGACAAAGATAGACACTACCACAAAGTAAAAGACTAGAACAAAATTTTCTAAGCGAATGGTCCCAAAAAAAAACATCTAGAGTAGCCATTCTAATATCCAATAAAATAGACTTTCAACCAAAAGTTATGAAAGGAGATGGGGAAAGACATTTCATACTTATCAAAGGAAAAATCCATCAAGATGATCTCTCAGTTCTTAACATATATGCTCCAAATGCAAGGGCTCCCATATTTGTAAAAGAAAAATTACTAAATCTCAAAGTATACACTGTACCTCACACAATAATAGTAGGAGACTTCAACACCTGACGTTCGCCAATGGACATATAGTAAAATCAGAAAATAAACAGAGTGAAACCAACAGAAGTTATGAACCAAATGGATTTAACAGATATATATACAGAACATTTCTTCCTAATACAAAACAATATACCTTCTTCTCAGCACCTCCTGGAACCTTCTCCAAAACTGACCATATAATTGGCCACAAAATAAGCCTCAACAAATACAAGAAAATTGAATTGATCTGGTGTGTTCTATCAGATCACCCGAGACAAAGGCTGGTCTTCAATAACAGCCAAAACAACAGAAAACACACAAACTCATGAAACCTGAACAACTCTCTACTCAATGATAACTTGGTCAGGGAAGAAATAAATACCTTTTAGAAATTAACAAAAATGAAAACACAGCATACCCAAACTTATGGGACGCAACCAAAGCATTGGTAAGAGCAAAATTCATAGCACTGAGTGACTTAATTAAGAAATTGGAGAGATCCTACATTAGCAACTGAACAGCACATCTGAAAGCTCTAGAACAAAAAGAAGCAAACACTACCCATGAGGAGTAGACAGCAGGAAATAACCAAATTCAGGGCTGAAATCAAACAAGTAAAAAAAAAAAAAACTATACAAAGAATCAACAAAACTATGAGCTTCTTTTTTGAGAAAATCAACAAGTTAGATTAAACCCTTAGCCAAACTAACTAAAGTGCACAAAGACAGTATCCAAATTAACAAAATCAGAAATGAAAAGGGAGACAAAACAACAAAAACTGAGTAAATACAAAAACTCATCAGATCCTACTACAAAATCCTATACTCAAGAAAACTGGAAAATGTAGATGGAATGGATGATTTTCCAGACAAAACCAGGTACTAAAGTTAAATCAGGACCAGAAAAACTAAACAATCTCATAACTCCTAAGGGAATAAAAGCAGTCATTAAGAGTTTCCCAACCAAAAAAAGCCCAGGGCCAGATGGTTTTAGTGCAGAATTCTATCAGACCTTCCTAGAAGACCTCATACCAATACTGCTCAAACTATTCCACAGAATACAAACAGAAGGAGCGCTATCCAGTTTGATCTGTGAAGCCACAGTTACTCTGATACCTAAACACACAAAGACCCAACAAAGAGAACTTCAGACTAATTTTGCTTATGAATATAGATGAAAAAATACTCAATAAAATTCTCACAAACCGAATCCAAGAACGTACAAAAAAACCTTGATCATCAAGATCAAGTAGGCTTCATCCCAGGGATGCAGGGATGGTTCAATATTTGGAAATCTGTCAACATAATCCACTATATAAACAAACTCAAAAAGAAAAAAAAACCACATGATCATCTCATTAGATGCTGAGAAAGCCTTTGACAAAATACAACATACATTCATGGCAAAAGTCTTGGGAAGATCAGGAATTCAAGGTACATATCTAAACATAGTAAAAGCCATATACAGCAAACCAACAGCCAACATCAAATTAATTGAAGAAAAACTTGAAGCAATCCCACTAAAATCAGAAACAAGACAAGGCTGCCCACTCTCTCCCTACCTATTCAATGTAGTACTTGAAGTCCTAGCCAAAGCAATCAGACAACAAAAGGATACAAATTGGAAAGGAAGAAGTCAAAATATCACTATTTGTAAATGATATGATAGTATACTTAAGGGACACCGAAAAATTCCACCAGAGAACTCCTAAACCTTAAAAACAACTTCAATAAAGTGCCCAGATATAAAATTCAAACAAATCAGAATCCTTCCTCTATACAAAGGATAGATGGGCTGAGAAAAAATTAGGGAAACAACACCTTTCACAATAGTCACAAATATAAAATATCTTGATTTGACTCTAACTAAGCAAATAAAAGATCTGTATGAAAAGAACTTCAATTCTCTGAAGAAAGAAATCAAAGAAAACCTCAAGACAATGGGAAGATTTCCCATGCTCATGGATTGGCAGGATTAACATAGTAAAAATTAGACATCTTACTGAAAGCAATCTACAGAATCGATGCAATCCCCATCAAAATTCCAACTCAATTCTTCACAGAGATAGAAAAAGCAATTCTCAACTTCATCTGGAATAACAAATAACTGAAGATACCAAAAACTATTCTCAACAATAAAAGAACTTCTAGGGTAATCACCATCCCTCACCTCAAGCTGTATTTCAGAGAAATAGTCATAAAAATTGTATGGTATTGGTACAGAGACAGGCAGATAGATCAATAGAAGAGAACTGAAGACTCATAAATAAACCCACACACATTTGATCACTTGATATTTGACAAAGAGCCAAAACCATATGGTAGAAAAAAGACATTTCCAACAAATGGTGCTGGCCTAACTGGCAGTCTTAATGTAGAAGAATGCAAATTGATCCATTTTTATCTCCTTGTACAAAGTTCAAGTCCAAATAGATCGAGACCTCCACATAAACCAGATACAATTGAATCTAATAGAAGAGAAAGTGGAAAAGAACCTTGACCACATCGACATGGGAAATTTTTCTAAGATCAACAATTGACAAATGGGATCTTATAAAACTGAAAATTTCTGTAAGGCTAAGGGCACGGTCAATAGGACAAAACAGCAACCTACAGGTTGGGAAAGATCTTTATCAATCCTACATCAATGAAGGGCTAATATCCTATATATTCAAAGAACTCAAGAAGTTAAACTCCAGAAAACCAAATAAAACAATTTAAAAATGGGTACAGAGCTAAACAAAGCATTCTCAACTGGCGCATCTCAAAAGGCTGAGAAGCACCTAAAGAAGTGTTCAGCATCCTTAGTCATCAGGGAAATACAAATCGAAATGACTCTGAGATTCCACTTCACCAATCAGAACAGATAAGATAAAAACCTCAGGTGACAGCAGATGTTGGTGAGGATGTGGAGAAAGAGGAACACTCCTCCATTGCTGGTGGGATTGCAAACTGTTACAACCACTCTGGAAATCAGTCTGGAGGTTCCTCAGAAAATTGGACATAGTTCTGCCTAAAGAACCAGCTATACTGGTCATATCCCCAAGATGCTCCAATATGTAACAAGGACATGTGCTCCACTATGTTCACAGCAGCCTTGTTACAGGTAGAAGCTGGAAAGAACCCAACTGTCCCTCAGTGAAAGAATGATGCAGAAAAGGTGGTTCGTTTATACAGTGGAATTCTACTCAGCTATTAATCTGACAACTTCACGAATTTTGCAGGCAAATGGATGGAACTAGAAAATATCATCCTGAGTGAGGTAACCCAAGGAGGAGGAGGAATGGGATTAGGAACTGTGGGAGGGTGAACCACAACAGGGGGCAATGACTGGATAAAGAAAAAAAGGAAAGATGCAGACTGAAAAAAAAAGCCAGGATTATTAGAGACCAAAAAGAACAGATGTCAGTGAATGCAGAATGACTGATAGATACATTATTTATATTTTAATATGTTATTTAGTTTAATACTAACCACACAGAAATCATCATTATCTTCAATTGCAAAAATTAAGGTTCAAGGTAAGTCACTTTCCAAGCTTGAAATAGCAATATACAATAGAGCAACAACTTAAACTCAAGTATGGTATGGACACCCATGTCCTCACCTATAAGCATCTAGCAAAGTGTAGTACATATTACTGTGTCTGCTTTGATATACTTGGTGGTTTGGCATGAAAATATCAATGGCAAAAAGATAGCAGGAATATCCTGTTTAAAAAGACTAATTAAACAGAATAAATGGTCAAGCACACTTTTCTTCAAGGTGTCAGGGCACTATCCGTTCTTTAAATATTGGTAGGATGACTAGATATCTATACTTAAAAAATTAAAGCAATTCCCACTTCATAATATGTTATAAAATAAATTCCAGGTAGATTGTAGAAGTTAGGTGAAAACTAAGATAGAACTTTTAGATTGCAGGATGATACTTTCATAATCTACCATCAGAAGAGTTTTGCATTCAGAAAATCACAATCAAAATTCTGTCCTATTTCTTGAGTAGATTATTTTATTATTTATTTTATGTGTACATTTAGATCTTTTTCCTATCACTACCTTATGATACAGAGTTTCTTATAATAATAATAATAATAATAATAATAATAATAATAATAAAGTTAAAACATTGAAGACAAATACCTGAATACAATTTTGCAATAAGGAAGTGAGGAACACTCACTGGTTTCTGAAGTACAATGGGATGATCAGGCAGAAAGTCTGGTTTTTTTCTGCAGATGGAAACACTTGAAAGCTTCAACAAGAAATCTCTGCTGTATTTAATTCTCTCTGTAGATATTAAAATTTAAACATAATTATAAAACAATACTATTCAGATTTAGGAAAGTTGAGAATCTATGATAGTCAGGAGATCCAAAACAGGGTCCCTATCTTTACGGCAACTAACTATTGAAATACTGCCAATTTCTCCTCAGAAACATCCAATCACTGCACCAGAACTGACAATATGCTGAGGCTGAAGGCAATGGTTTCAATATTCTAAAGGAACCAAGAGAAAAGAATTGAGGAACTCCTTATCGGTGAAGGGGTAAACACTACTAACACTCTCTAATAAGGGAAACTAAATGAATTTACCAGCAGATATGATCAGCAAGAAATGTTAAAAGGAAGTCATTCAAGGAGAAGAGAAATGATCCAAGATGCAAACTTTTCCCTTCCAAATGGAAGCTCAAAGGAAAGGAGAACAGCCAGCAAAGTTCGCAGACTCCTGCTGTTTCCTCTACATGGCAGCAAATTAAATGTGTGTCACTGCTCAAGTACGAATGCAGTCATGTGTGTTTCTAAGGTATAGGTAGAGTGACCTGCATGTAGGAACATATCACGTCACCATAGGCTTGAAATGGTACAATATTAAAAACAAGTAAAAAGTTGGGTATTGTAGTCCCTAGATTATACTCAGAAAAGAAATGGTAACTAGGAATCCATTCAAGAAATAAAAATAGGGGCTGGGGATTTAGCTCAGTGGTAGAGCGCTTGCCTAGCAAGCACGAGGCCTGGGTTCGGTCCTCAGCTCCGAAAAAAAAAAAAGAAATAAAAATAAAAAACACAAAACCATCTATAAGTATGCAAGAAAGATAAAATGGAATAAAAATTCATTTGTTATCAACAGAAACAAGCAATAAAATAATAGGTCAACTAATATCCACAATCACATCAACTGTGAATAGCCTAATAAAACAAGCAAACTTCTCATATGAAGGGCCACCTAGAGAATATTTGAGATGATCGAGTCCTACAATCTGTTACAATATTTGATTCTGCATCATAGCACAAAAGCACCACAGATGATACATAAATGAAGAGTGTGGCTCTGTTTCAAACAATTTTGCTTCTAAAACAAACATTTGACCCAAAGGCCATAGTCCTCTGACTCCTTTGTAATGCATTCCATAAATGGATACAAGTTGACTCTAGGTTTAAAAAAACATCCAAACACTGTTCTGCCTGCAAAGGACATATTCAACACAAATACTTGTATAATATATATATATATATATATATATATATATATATATATATATATATATAAAATCTATCACAGCAAGATTAGAAATAAGAAAACTGACATGGCTACCTTCTCGGTCAGGCAAAAAGATAATTTTTAATGTTTTGTGTAATAGATATTTTAAAAGACATTAAACAATGTTAACGGAAGTAAATTGGGGAAATTAGACAACAATATTATAAAACTCTCCTTCCAAAACTAAGAAAATTAAACACAAAAAGTAGCATTTTGAAATATTTTATCTAACTAGTTATTATAGAGATCACACCTACAAAACACAAGTTCATTTTTAATATACCTGTTATAATATACAGATAGCAATTATATATAGACCAAAACCAAATCTTAATAAATGAAAGACTTTAAATCATATAAAATACATTATTTAATAAAATTAAATTATACACCTATAATACCTAGAAAATCTCAAATATCTAAGAACTCAAATCATATATTTCATTAAACATTCATAAGATACAATAATAAGGGAATTAAAATTAATTAAACAATTCAAACACAGCATTCAAAATGTATAGCGTGGGGCTGGAAAGCTGGCTCAAAGGTTGAGAGCCTTGCTCCTCTTTCAGAGGACCTGAGTTCAATTCCCAGAACCCACTTGGTGGCACCCAATTAATTGCAATTCCAGTTCCTGGGAATCTGACCTCTTCTTGCTTCCACAGGCATCAGGTACACCTTTGGTCCACATACACATACTCAGAAAAAAAATCACATACATAAATTTAAAATTCATAAATCTTTCTAAAATGTATAGAATATGGCTTTAGCATTGCTTCAATGAGAACAATTCCTTATTACATCAAAAGTTTTGGACAACCCTACTGCTGAACATACCACATACTTCAGTCATAGAACATGGAGTAATCAAGCTGGAATGATCTAGAAGCTTCAGTCTACTGGCTAGGATTCCTAGTGCCAGATGGTGCTGTGAACACTACCTGACACTAAACCTTGGGACACACAGTGATGACAAGACATGCCTTCTGTGCCATAGTGCCATAAACGTAATGGGAGATAAAAATCATGTTAAGATTGCATTGAAGGCCTGTTCTACAAGATGAAGTGCCGTCTTCTTGGCACAATTATCATCCCAAGACTACAAGTCATAAGCCATAACAGAGAAACCACTCCTTTAAAAAGTTGAAGGACAATACCATTAGACATGCTAACATTGATAAAGGAAAGGCTTTGGCCCTAGACAAAGAACTACTAGTACAGAAGAAATGCTGAGAGCTGGAGAAATAGACTTCCCAGAGAGGAACATCCCAATTGGTTATCCAATTCCAAAGGGCCATGCCCAATGCTACTACTTTTATTCTGCCAAGTGAACATAGTGCTAAACAGGCTGCCGATGGCTGGGATAAATTCATTTCTCAATCTCCATCTATTCACTGTAGATGATGCTGAACACAGAGAATCGCAACTGGCCATGGTATATTGAATCAGAGACTGCAGAATGAACAGCCCTAAGTGGAACAGATATACTCCACCCCCTCTTCCAAAGTCTCGGAGATCACTGAAAAGGAGGAAGCAGAATGAATGTAAAAGTCAGAGGTTGAGGTGACTATGGGGAAAGAGTCTCCTAGCCACAGAAGAGCAGAAAGGATGATATGAACTCAGAGCGGTTAGGACAACATGTACAAGACCTATGCAAGCTCCAGCCAAACTAATCCCAGCATGGGAAGGGGAGCTGAGGAGGAAGTCCCTTCGTTAGCTAAGGAGCTCTTGGCAATTGATGGGAGAGGGAGAGTCAGTTTTCTCAGAGAGTAGCTACTGATACATTGGCCACAGTACAGGGGAATTCTACATATCCAAGAATATTTGGGTACCATAAATTTGTCCTAATGGGTTTTAAAAAGTAAAGGGTCACAGAATTATATTCATTAGTGAATGAGGGTGGACGTAGGAGGAGTTCAGAGAGGAACGTGAATATGATCAAAGCACATTGTACAGAATACAAATCATATGTATGTAAAGAAATGTTCTGCTGTTTCTGTGTTCTTGTAACAATTAGGTGATACAGAAAGAAAAGAAGCTCAGAATTCTAGTGGCTGGAAAATCCAAACACCATGGCATGTAGGAAAGTAGGAAGGAAGGGAGGGAGGGAGGGAGGGAGGGGGAAGGGAGGGAGGGAGGGAGGGAGGGCAGGAGGGAGGAAGGAAGGAAGGGAAGAAGGGAGGGAGGGAGGGAGGGTTGGCTGCATCTTAACATCCAAGGAAGTATGCAAGCATAGGAGGCGTGAACATGTTAGAGAGACTGACATTAAACCATTTTAAACACCTCTCAACTCTTACCATTATACTGAGAAATGAATCTCAACAACAGGTTTGTTGTAGACAAATCCCACATAACTGTACCAGTAAGAAAATAAATATATGCAATAATGACCTAATAAGCTATACTAAAATGCTAGGGGTGGGCAGATGGAACAAACTAAATGTAAAGTAAGAGAAGGAAATTTACAATCACCAAAGAACAACATAAATAATTAAAGACAAAGCTGGTTCTCCAAGAATAAAAACAAAATTTAATAATATCTAAGTATATAAATGAACAAAAAAATCTACAAATGACCAGTGTCTGAAAGAATAGTAGAGTTCTTACCAGAGATTCTACAGATATAAAAGGTAGGATGAGCAACTTTCTACCAACATTTAACATGGATGAAATGGATATACAAATGTTTGGACATGGGTTAAACTTTCTTTAATGGGTCTATTTGAAAATTAGATTTTATCAGAAATAATAACTAAATAAACTAAATAACTAAAATAATAATAATGATGAATGCCAAGCAACTGGATTTCACAGATTCATCTAACTACAAGGTCTCTTCTATGGTCTATCAGTCCAGCTTCTACCCCAGTGAAATTAAAAAAAAAAACAAAAAACCTGTAACTTCTTTTATATGAACAATAAATAACAACAATAATCAAAAGTTTAAGGCAAAAGGAAAAAAGAATAAATAAGATGTATAGCCATACAATAGAATTCCTGTCAACTACTTTTCAAGAAAAAAAAATCACACTAGAGAACAACAGCGATTATTATTATCTACCTGAAGTTGAGTATGGGAAGACTGTGGGCACAGAGGCAAGTGTGTGACAAGTGAGTGTGCTTTATGGTGGATGTAGGGATGCTTACACAGTTTTGCAATTTACCTAGGGTACAAGTCACACACCTACAAATGTGACTTCTATAATATCTAAAGTGCATCTCTGGGTAAAGCTCCTAAGGAATGGCTATATGTGAGACAAGAGGAATTTAAATTTGGATAATAAGATGGGAGGAAGAGACTGCACAGCTGCTGTTTGCTGACAGGGCTGTGTAAAAAGAGGCACTGGGAAGCTTTCTGTGATGGGAATGGCTAGTGGCTGAGAACTACGGATTAGCAACTTCAAACTGCGGATGGCGTAATCACAGGAAAAAAATAAAAATAAAAGAGAGCTATTAACAAGGCAGGGTGGAGGGTTGGTTCAAACAGTAGAGAATGACTAAGAATAAACAAAATCTAGAGAGCCAACAAAATCTAGTAAGAGCTTTAGAAAAGGAATTAGGAGGAAAATGGAATGGAGAAAAACTACCAGAGAAATGCACAAACATACTCCACATTGGAAGGCCCTAAGTTTTCACAAAGAGAAAATCCTCCTTTTGTCTGGTTTGTTTCTACAGATCTGTCTTTTCTAGTTGTTCATGTAAACTGAGAATAGCTCAAATTTTGTCTACCTTATTAAAGAGTGCATGTTTGAGAGCTCATCTTCAACTAAAACTTTCTATTTAGTCAAGTGTGAAAGTGAAATAGAGCTATTTTCAAACAAACTCAAAAAAAATCATCTATTTAAAACCCTTCTTCTTAAATCTTCTGAAGAATGTACTGAGCAAAGAGACAGGAAATGAAAAGGTGACAATGTGGCCATCAAGGGAAATCTCTAGTGATATTACAGAAAAGATTCAAGTGTGGAATGCCCAAGCTCTTCATGCACGGAATGACAAGTAGATCACGGGCAGGAGCAGCTTTCTTTCAGCTTTATAATCCCAGTAAATGCTAAGCTGTTTGATAAACAGGACAAAAGATAGCAGCTGAAACAAACACATGGTGGTCCTGTTTGTTTCCTTGGTTGTTTTTCTTTCTTTTTTAGTTTTTGAGACAAGGGTCTCTGTGTGGTCCTAGCTATCCTGGAACTCACTCTGTAGACTAGGCTGACCTAGAACTCGAAGAGATAGTCCTGCCTCTGCCTCCCCAGTGCTGGGATTAAAGACATGAACCACCACTGCCCTGCTACAAACGCACAGTATTTCAAAGTGGTAATATCCCTCCCAAATGATCTACCAAGATTTTAAAAGCCTGTTACACAAATATAGAATCTGATCCAACAGAGACCACAGAATGTCAATGAGCCCCAGACAGCCTAAACTACCCTGAAAAACAACCGTGTTAGATGGTTCCTACTTCCAAATATGACAACTTACTACAAAGCAGCAGTATCCAGCATGGAGTACCAGCATAGGGTAAAGATATAGGATAAAGGATTAGAACCGAGAGTTCACAGGTAAAGGTTAACACCCAAGACACCCAATTCCAATGAAGGTTCCAAAGCTATTCAATGAGGAAAAGGTGTTTTTAATACTGAATAGCTACATGAAAAAGAATGAAACTGGACTCTAATCTCCCACTATATCCATAAACTAACTAAAAATTGATCAAAACCCCAAAAGTTATAAAAGTATCAAACTCTAAAGGAAACGGGCAAATATTCTTAAAAGCCGACACTTGTTTTTTACATCTAATCCTAAAATACAAAGAAATAGAAAACACGAGTCAGACACAATCGAATTAAACGCTGAGCACTGAAAGTAGAAAGTGAGAAAAAAATGTTCCAGCCCAGGGAAAATACCAGAAAACCTGGTATCCAGTACCTGACAAGGGTTAGCACTCAAAATGAAGGGAGAGAAGGGTTGGGGGAGAACACAAACACATTAAATCAAAAAAGAGACCACCACAATGAAATTTGATAAAATGTGTAAATAACCTCCCATCTCATTGGAACCACTGTTATTCTAGTGTCTCCTTTGGTGCACAAAAACCAACATAATTGTTAATACCAAAAACTAAACCTAAAAAGATAATGCAATTCTTCCGCAGGCAAAGAGCAAAGAGAGTGACCCTTACGCGACCTCTGAGGCTCTGTGACTGAAGTGGGGACTTGGGCAGAAGTGTACCTTTTTTAACTGGAGACTGGTGTTGCTGCTGCTCATTGAGACCTTGAGAAAAGGCTTGCATTCCATTCGTCTTACACTGTTGAGGAAGAAAATGCAGTTTTAAACTGGGTTTGAAATGCTTATGTAACTTTTTCTTTACTACCCAGAGATATTTTTCTAAGGCCTGAAATATCAAGGCATACTTGAAGCTGACGATAAGCCATAATGAAAAGTTTGCTTTTTAACATGAACAACAGACAGCTGGTCTCCTGCTACACACTTACACTCCCCGCACTCAGGTAGCAGAGCTTCGAGGGTTTTGAGTTCAAGAGCAGCCTGGGCTACAGAGGGAAACAGAGTTCCAAGTCAATCAGCTCACATCTCCCTATGAGGGGCTGCACAGGGGAGCCCCAGAGTTTCCCTAAACAATACAATTATTGCCATCGTCCTTGGTTATCCAGAATAAGTAGATAGTACGGCCCTACTGAAACCTCACATCAGGTTGCAGAACACAAACATCAAGCTGGAGCTAAACTAATAACTCCCACTGGCTAGCTTTTTAAAGTGCCAAAAGATAGTATACAGACTACTGTGGAACTAATCATCAGTGGTCTTACCCACTGATAAAATCCTGTATGCTAGATAATAGTGACCTGCCAGTCAAGACGCGACCCGTAGTGAAAAGTGGCATGCATACTGCATAGTTAACTAAGCTCATAAGACTTCAGGCCCACTTCACAGGAGAGAATTCATACCTGCTATTATAAACCTGGCTGAACCATGGCCTGTGAAGTAGCGTGCTCTACAGGGATAATTTACTACTGTTGCTTTGGACATACATGGACCTGTTCAACTACTTTCTAAATATTTGTGTCTTCACCCCTAATAGCACTGCACAGAAGCATTCCTCTCCTCCTCGGTCTTGCCCAGGCACAAACACTGCATAGCTATGTAATAGGACATGCCGGTCAAGAAGTCATCATTAGTGAAACAGTGGCGTGACTGGTACGCACTTAACTAAGCACATTCTGGTACAATGGGGGGTAGTTAACTCAGTGAGTCATCACTGGACAAAATGAATGTTGACTTCCTGGCCCTAACTGGGACACCAGTATTTTCCCTGCACCTCAAGACTCTGGGAATATCCTCCAAGAGGGGGTGAACAGGACAAGAGACTGTGATGGCAAGGAGTATTATGAAATACTTTCTTCCAGATATGGTGTACACATGAACTCACAGAAACTATGGTTATCTGTACAAGACCTGCACAAGACTGAGCCCTTCAACATTCTAGAATGGCTTGCAGAGTGGTCCTAGACAAGATTAGCAACCAATGGTAGCTGAAAGAGAGGAAGTTATTTCCCTTTGGAGGCTTAGCTTCTGGAAAGGTGTTCATGACCCAGTAAGCAACCCCACGTCCCACACATGCAAGCAACACTAACTAAACTCGGTGGGCTGTAAAACACACACTCACAGGTATAAAACTACATGGGTCAAACACAACCCATGAGGAGACATCCCAGTTCTCATGCACAGAGAAAACAATGAAAAACAACAAAAGATAACATTTATAAACACTCAGCAAGGAAAAAATGTTACCTCTGATAACAGGATATAACCCCCGCTAAGGTAACAGAGCCCCATGCAGTCCACAGATAGCTCCCCTCAGCTGATAATACCCTGAAGGAAGAGCACTGTTTAACACAGTAGTTCTCCTCCTGTACACTGCTGCTGTCTGTGCTTACCACAAAGAGCCTTTCACACTCAAAACAGTGAAAATGCGGTAGAGACTCATTCTAACCTTCACTATAAAATTGAAACATCTGTCTTTCTAGCAAAAGAAAATGTTCTATGGTCATGGAAGCTGAGGTATCTCTCTCCCTTAGCTGCCCACAGCTGCTCTGTTTATTAAACAGTTGCCTAGGCTGCTAATGATGCTAACATTAATATCACCCATGGCTTCTTTCTGGAAGTATCTTCATGAGAACAACTACTACTACGACGACTATTAGGAAATAAGTTGTCACTTGGGAAGGGCCATAGCCTAGAAAAAAATTGCACTAAGGATCACAATGTATTTAATTTTTTAACATAATGTAAAAAAAAACTAAAAAAGCAGTTAAAATACTTCTATGATAGGAAAAATGTTAAATTTAAAACAAAGAAAAATAATAACCAGAATAGTCAGCTCTGAGAAGGGTAGGAAGAAAAGGAAAATAATTTTAGGAAGATAAACAAGATTTTTGAATTGTCAGACTTTTGTTTTTAAATTTTTAAACAAATATAGGAAAATGCTTACATTTTAAAATGCGGAGTTAGAAATATGTAGGTGGCATGCAATCCTTAATATATGGATAAAATAATCAACATGTTTTAATGTAGAATGCACTGAACATAAGGTCATGCGGACAGCCACCTAGCAATGTCATTTTACAGTCTATAATGTGTGTGTACATATCACACACACACACACACACACACACACGCACACGCACACACTGATAAGCATGTACTGTATGTACTGTACCACCAAGCTGCTTCCTGGCCCAATCTGCTATAATATCTAAGACTTACTCTGCCAACTCCACTTTGTAAGCACTGAGTGTTGCATGGATATTCATTCTGAAAGTTGAAAGGGAACACTGGTCCTGTTACGAGAGGGGAAGTTTATTTTAAATATTCACACACACAATAAATGACATCCCACAGTTTAAAAAGCATCTGTGTTTGTTACATCTTTGACACTGTTACAAACTTTATGATGGTTCATTATTCGACAAGTATTTACTCAATGTTCTGACATCCAGCTGATTAAGAGATGGGCAAATAAACATGACAAGAGTTTGTGGTGGAAAACACGAGCTTACAAGTAGTAACTATTGTATAATTCCACACAGTAAACTACTTACTGTGAGCTTCAGAGAAATCACTGAGGTGCCATATTTGGTTGGGGGTACCGGGAAGTATTCATAAAGCAAGTAAATATTTAATCTGCATTTGAGGAAAAAGAAAACTCTTCTGGGGACCTGAGTTGTGCAAAGTACAGAGCTGTGCTCAGAAAGCCTAAATTGACTGATTTGTGTATGTTAGCTTTCTATCTACCAAGCCTCAGACTCACTGTCTGCATCTTAAATGCGTTCTACTTCTGTTAGAGATCCGGCACCCTGTGATCCTTCCTGTTCACAGCACAGCCTTGAAGGGAAGGGGTCAGGAGAATCTGCAAAATGGGGATGGGGAGACTGCAGACAGAAGCTGCCCATGGCTTCCCATCATTCACCCTGTGATAACCTGAAGCTCTGCCTCTCAACACTTTCCAGTACACAGAGGATGCAGCACCTGCACATGGGGTCCAAAGCTGTGCTCCAGGAAGAGCCATTAAGTTCCCTGTCACTGCTAAGGCACAGAGGACGATGTTGAAAGGGAACATGACTAAGTACGGATGATTTTCCTTAGGAACCAGGTTGGAAGAGGGTGGTAGTATGTCTACATTTTCTACTTCATTTTTATAGAAATAAAAGGAGCATGTTTTTCCTTTATTAACCAGTCCATTAAGTCAATGGGGCAGATTAGACTGAAGGTATTTTAAGGTAGTTTTTATGTGTCCCACTGAATTTACACCACAGAAGTCACTGGGGCAATAAGGAGTCATATATTACAAGGTTGTGTCCAAAGCACAGGTTTGTAAAAAGAAAGAAAACTATTTAAAATTGGGAGCGGGGTTGAGCAGGGAATGAACCCAGGACCTTGCCTGTGTCAGGCAAGCATTATTCTGAGTTATATCTCTAGCCAGTTTGTATTTTTAATGTTATTAGTCTATTTAGTGTGTGCATGTACATGAATGTATGTATGTGTGTGTATATATATATATGTATGTGTATATATATGTGTATGTATATACACACATACATGTATAGGTCAGAGCACAACTTGCAGGAAACACTTCTCTCTTTCTGCCATGTTGGTCCCAGAAGTCCCATCATGGTTATCATAAATTACCCATTTAGATTTGAACTGTCTCTATGGCCCGAATAAACCTTGACTGCAATCTTCTCGCCTTAACTTTTGAGCAGTTGGATTACAGGCCTGAGCCATGAGGCCAGGCTTACTTTTACATAGTCAGTGTTATTTAGACTTCTGGAACACTTGCTCGGGCACATCTATAACTCCTGCTGGCATTCCATGTCCAACACAGTAACTCCAGGCACTGTTGCTAAGACTGTTGCTGCTCTGTGTGTTTCACAAGACTAATTCTACTATTCACTAACAAGAATCACAAGGTAAAAATAACTTATTGGAAGGCTGTCACTTTGACCAGAGACTAGTTAACTATACAAAGAAACACTGAAAAAAAAAAAAAGCAAAAACCAGCTACTTTCGACTTACCCTCCCTCTTCCGTGCCTGGTCAGTAAAACTTATGACCTAATAACCTCTCCACCAGAAGACATCATTAACTTTTATTACTCCTTTTAAAATCCACCTCAAATAATTACTTTATAAAAGACTAATTAGCTGTTAATAAGTTAATACTTAAAAGAATTAAATACTCCGTCATTTACCTGGAGGAGAAGAGAGATGACGAACAGGTCTTGCTGGTTGAAGCGGTTTGCCAATCAATTTTTTTGTTTCCATTGTCATAAAGACCTTGAGGTTCCATACTTTAATAAGGAAAAACACATTTTTATCTTTTAGGCAAAATAATTAAGAGTGTTTATACCTTTGTATATATGCGAACAAGCACAATACTCATTTGAAAGTATTTAAGTGGAAACAGAAATGAAACCCATTTAAAATATTCAACAACCAACTTCTATATTGCTTACACCACAGTTATACAGTCCAGCTTTAAGGTACTGCTGCGTCTTCTAACCACTTTATCGACCCGCTCCTGTTCTTTAATGGTGAATCATGGATGATTAAATTGCGCTTTGGTCTTCTGTGTTCATGTCTCCAGCTACCCACAGGCATGTGGTGATGTAATGTGCCTTTAGCCTTTATGTCCTAAACTCTAGTCCTGCTTTCCTCATCATCTACTGCTCTTGTGATTTCTACATTATCATTGGGACATCAACCAAACACCTCCAAAATGAGTTTAAGTACTGCAGTATCAAAAATCTTCTTCCTGAATTCCTTAACGTCATTACCAACTCCCTTAAATACCCCTTTATTAAACATACCTTCAGTTTTAGTCACTCTGATTCCTATCCATTTTTCTTCCAAAAGATATCTCACACATTTTCATCAATTTTCCCACTACCCCTTGACCATCTTTTAAACAGATATGAATGCTCCCCACCTTGGGACACCTAGAATAGGTGCACATTCTGACACTTAGAGGAAACTGTAGAGTACTATAACTTTTTCTTCCATTCTAGACAAAAGTGAAAAACAGTTTTTTCTTAATGAAAAAACATTTATTCACTCAATATCCCCTACAAAATAAAAAGTGGATAAAACAAGCTATTCTTTGAGCAAGTAAATAAATATTGGCATCTTTTGAACTGAGGTCCCTTTATATACAAGCAAGCTATAAAAACATGAATGCATGACTAGCGGTCCAGGCCTGAAGGCCTACTGTAATCACTACCTGTTGGACGGTGAGGCAGGAGAATTCTAAGGCCAACCTAAGCAACTAAGCAAGATCCTGTCTGAGAAATAAAACACTTAAAAATACCTTAAAATATACCACAAGGGTAATATTCTCTCCTGTATGCAAGGATTTAGGTTAAGTCCCTAGCACCTACCAAAATAAAACAAAAATACTGCCCACCAGGTCCAGGTCTTAATAATAATAGAAAGTGTTTATATCCATAGCATGTACAATAAACCACTGACGTACACATTATTATTACAAACAACTCTGTAACTGAGGACACTCACAGAACAAGCATAGTAACCTACCACTCAGAAAGCTAAGGCAGGAAGATTGCAAATTAGAGACCACATTGGGCCACCTAGTTAAATTCAAAGTTATCATGGGGTACTTGGCCCATGACTCAAAATTAACCATTTTTATGTAAGCATGCCTAGATTTATACCATACATCTAACCTAGCTATAGACAGTAGATAATAACCATCTTACCTTCTAGGTTTGCTTTAAATACAAATATAACTTACATAAATCACTTAGAATACTGCTATTACACAATACAGTAAAAGGTAATCTGTCATTCTCATTTTATAGTTAAGTGTGGAGAAACAGTGTCATGACCTAAGGTCAACAAACTGAAATGATAGCTAGGCTTTACCCATGCTAGAGACAATACTTTATGTAGAACAGTGGTTCTCAAGTGGTGGGTTACGCGCCCCTTGTGATAGTAGAATGACCCTTTCACAAAGGTCACATATCAAATATCCTGCATCTCAGATATTTACAATTCTTAACAGTAGCAAAATTACAGTTATGAAGCAGCAACGAAATAATTTGTGCTTGGGGGTCATCACAACCCGAGGAACTGTATTAAAGGGCTGCAGCATTAGGAAGGTTCAGAACCACTGCTCTAGAGTCTAACTGTGGCGTCAACCTTCTAAGCATCCCACAATTTCCTGGTAAGAAGCCTTTTCCTATTTTCCCAAAGCAGCCCTGCTACCTGTTCTGATGTAGTACTTATTACACACTGCATCTACCTGTTAACTAAAGTTTCCGTTTAGTCTTTGAGAATGTCATACACATGTTCAGGGATACAATGCTCTATTCCCCTCCAAGGGCTCCTCCACTCCCAGTCCGCCACCAGCTAATCAATTCCAGTTCACCCTTTCAGGATGCATGGAACGTGAACAAGGCCTCCTCGATCATGGAGATTCAGGAGGTTGTTGAATGGCTGTTACTCTGTTTCACCAGGACAGAAATCCAGCTATGCCTCTAGATGCTTTCCCTCCCTGTTACTCTTATCTCGCAGGGTTATTCGTCTTTCCAGACCAAAGTCAAGGTGCTGCTATTTCCTTACAGAGTATCCTTGATGCTTAACACATGGCTTAAAGCAAAGCAGTGTTTTAAAAGCTGTCTATGTTCTAATAAGTAGTCAAAAGTGAAACAAGCCCACTTTCCTTACCTTCCTTTCCCATTAGCTCCCACTGTATTCATCTATTCCTTTTGCTGAAATATATCATGTAAATACGGTAAATGCTTATTTGAATATACCATTAATTGGCTGAGATCACAAAAATCTAGACTTCAATTGTCTTTTCACCCTGCTATCTACAACATAGTTTTACTAAGCAAGCCAAGTAAGTCTAAGACTTTCTCATTATAACTAAATTCATGGTGCACAGCCTCCTAAATTCTAGGTGTGTCAAAATAAGACAAAAGTAGGACCTTGCTTAGCTTTATATACTGGTCATCTAAAAGTAATTATGACCTTAAGCAAATTGTAAGCCCTATTTACATTTCCTCAAGTATACCTATGATTACTACCCACTGTTTTGTTCCAAAATGCTTTCTCTTATTTACAAGTCCCTGGGATACAAAATTCTAACATCACAATAATGCAGATAATCCCTCCAAGTCAGTTGTGCCCACTAACCTCAGAGTCAATTTTTCCTGAAATGTGGGGATAAGCCAACCAGTACACCTCTCAGTATCTACCTTGCTTTCTTATGTCTACTAACTAATAGTTTTAATGAAACAATTAACCATCTAAACAGTGGTTCTCAACCTTCCTAAGGTTCTGACCCTTTAGTACAAGTTGTGGTGACTCTCAACTATAAAACTATTTTTGTTGCTATTTCATAACTGTTGTTTTGCTACTGTTTTCATCATAATGTCAATATTTTTGAAGACAAGTGTTTGCCAAAGGTGTTGAAGCCCACTGTTTTGAGAACTGCTACACAGCTGACAAGTCAACATTGTATTTGTTAATAACACAACAGTGACTTAACAGGAAGCAAAAAACTATATACTATTTTCTATGTGGAATATTTTTAAAAAATTATCAAAAGCCCTCTGTTGTGAATTTTTGATAATATATGTTTCTTTACCTAATGTTTATCCTAACCATTCTGATGAGGACTCTCATAACACCACACAGTAACTTTCCACCCTGTTTCACATATGCACTAGTGAATGGGAGTGCAAAAGAATAGAAGACCTTGGCACACAGTTCCTTGTTTTCCATGGCTCAGCTGAAACTGAGCTGTGGACTGAAGTCTCTTCCAGCTGCTGAGCAAGGCAAATCCACACTATTCAACCCAGGGGATTCCAAGAGCTGGGGAGTTACAGATTTGACAAAACAATAAACATAAAAGGAAAGCCTTTTAGTGACACCTACCTTTCAGTTGGCAGTAGGAAAGGGAACACCTAGGTCTCCCCACATTATTAACTCATAGCAGTCAAAAAAATTTAAAAAAAAATACATTCCACACATACTTTTTAATATGTTTTCTCTGCAAAGTAAATGCTGCTTGCACAGAAACTCTGACACTGCAGGAAATGAGTTAGAAATCACACTGCACAGTACACTCTCATCATTTTGTTAATTAAAGGGTTAAGTATTTACAAGTAATCATATCAAACTGAGCTAAAAGATGCTGATCAAGTGAAGACTCCATTTAGTTAAAAATTAATAGAGGCTTAGCTGAACTACTAAGTCTGTGAATAAAATCACTTCAGATTTTAATGCCTGTTTCATCTGGGAGCTTAAAAGCTTTATAAAAGACAGGACTTGCATAAGAAACAGAATCTCACTCACTGATCACGCTGAATAGCACGGGCAGACCCATGAGAAAGCTGTCTTTTAAGAGGCAAATACAGTTTGTGACCTAGATTTTTTTTAAGGCCATTTAGCATAACATTTCAAAATATATTCAAATGGTTGCTAAAGTTTCTTTCAAGTTTCAAAAATGCATTCTCTTGAAGGAGAAGCTGCTCCCGAGTGAAATCAGTAAACTACCTTTAGGGACATTAGTCGGGAACCTTGAAGTTGCTATTCCTTATATACCAATACTAACTATCCCAGGTTCCTTTTCTGTTTTGCAGAAGTTGTTCTCATTCATTCTGAAATCACAAACTAACTAGAATTTTCTAAAATTTAGTAAAATAAGCACATAAGTTGAATAATTTGTATGCAGTCCATACTGACTGAGCATAGATGCTTTAAATTAAAACACCATTTTTAGCTGTTACTACATCCTAATACCTTGCAAATGTTACTTCATTTAACACAGAGCTTTACGTGAACTGTTCAAAGTCATTAGTCCCACCTTACAGATAAGAACCATGAGATTCAGAAACCCAATTCTACGTTGTTACCTAAGAAGTGAGGATTGGACTACAAAATTCACCCATCTCTGAAGTCATTTCTTTATTCAGACGTTTGACTCCACTTTACATGCAAGTATTTTATGTATTGATGAGAAATTAACTAGGAGACATTTATAAGTTAAAGTCTCAGTGGAAAAAATGGGGATGCTAACATTTTCCATTTCCAAAATTTATATTTTTTTCTTAGAATATTAGAGTATGCCATGTTTTCTTCATACTAAGCATAATGTGGAGTTGAAGAGATATAGGGCTGGGTGTGTGGCTCAAATGGTATATTACTTGCCTATCACGTATGAAGCCCTGGGTTGGATCCCCAGAACTGCATAAAACCTGGTATGATGGCTCACATCTAAAATCACAGCACTTGGGAATTCAAACTCATCCTCAGCATCAGAGTGAATGAGAGGCCAGGCAGGGCTGGATACACTGAGTACAAAATTTAACATATCCCTTTAAAATTCTTGGCTTTTTGAGGCTAAGGATGTAACTCAGTGGTAAGATGCTTCCCTAGGATCTGTGAAGTCCTGGAGTCTACTCCCAACGCTACCGAAATAAGTTATACAGGGTTCTAGTACATTTTTTAAAGGATCCCTTTTATTTACCTTCTGTATATTTCTCATATGAAAACCCGTTAAGATTAAAGTTCAATTTCCTACTTCAAAAATTCTACACTTCAAAGTATTCCTTAAAACCGAACGCGGCTTATTAAGAAACAAACAAAAAACAAAAACAAAAAAATCCTGTCCTGAAAAAGTAGCCAAAAAAGTAACAAAATATAAATGAACGGCTCCAGAATCCATTATTAGATAGTGAAAACGCATAGATATATATATTCCATAAATCTAATTGGCCTATTTGGTTTAAAAAAAAAACTACCCAACAGCTAAACGTAGCATCACAGTGTTCGTACCTTCTCTAAAAAGCCTGGAGAGGGGGGCTAAAAGAGGGGTTTGGTTTGGTTCGTTGTTTTTCTTTTTTGAGCATCTTTCAGTAAAAGACACAATTTAAGGCTTCGCTGAGACAAGCTGCCCAGGCAACAGGTGTGCGTGGCGTCAGTGGGGACAGTCTCAGTGGCGGGCACTGGTGGGCACCTGCGGGCGAGCGGGCAAGAGAGAGGCAGCCGAGGCTTCCCTGCCTCCGCCCCTCCTGCCCGCTCCCCCGCGGTCCCGCAGCCCACCCGGTGCCCCGGCTGTGCGGGCGGCCTCCCCTCACCTACCGCCTCAAGACCCAGGAGGGTTTCCGGCGCGGCGTCGCGGCGCTCAGCCCAGACACGGCGGCCGAGCGCCCGGCTGCCGTCGGGGAACGGCTCCCGCCGCGCGTCGCCTCGCGGCCTGGGTCGCCGCGGCAGCCGGCTGGGGGCGGGGCGCGGGCGCGGGCCTGGGCGGGCGGGGCCCCGAGGGCAGGACCGTTAAACCGGCGGCGCGCGCCCGGTCCAGGGGCTGCGGGGCGCTGAGCGCGGCGCGCGCACGGGGAGCTGCGACGTCCCGCGGGTGCGGACGGGCGAGCTCGCCCTCGATGGGGCGCCCTCGAGAACCGCCTCAGGCTCGGAGGTCCTCAGTCCACACTCCTCGCGGGACCTCTGGGCAGACGGTCTGCGCTGTGCGGTGGAGCGGAGGGGTGGGAGCCAGCCCGCCTCTGTGAGGGAGGCAGACGCAGTGGGAGAGGCTGGGTCTGAGGAAAGCCCTGTCTGTGACCCAAGCTCCGGAGCAGGCACCCAAATCCTTTGTTTTCCTGTTGTAAGGGACTGTTGGTAGCAGCTCTACCTCATTGGTCTGGTGGATTCCAGTTGTCCACTAGGATGATGGTGGGAAAATGGTGTTCAGCCATCAGGAATACACATTTTCACTATATTACTTTCTTTTCTGATGCTGTGTCCAAAATACAAACAAAAAACACCACGAAAAACTAACGGGAGGGTCAGTTTTGGCTCACAGGTCGAGGGTATAGTCTAAGATGGTGAAGGTGTGGCAAGAGCATGAGGCTGCTGGTCCTAAGAAGCAGAGGTGAATACCAGCTCGCTTCGCACTGTTCATTCAGTCCTGCAGGCTTTTCTCAGCCTCAACCCAGGCTAGAAACTCCCTCACAGACATACCCAGAGGTTTGTTGCCTAGGTGATTCCACATCTCAGTTGATAATATTACACTTCGCAGATGAAAGGATGAAAATTAGCTAATGAAAGTCAATTTGAATCCAAATCCATTCTTCCCATCTTCTTTCTCTTGTGAGGTTTTTTCACTGTCGCCTTCACCTCAGGATGTCCATATGCCTGTGATGGAAGACTGTGTGTGTGTGTGTGTGTGTGTGTGTGTGTGTGTGTGTGTGTGTGTGAGAGAGAGAGAGAGAGAGAGAGAGAGAGAGAGAGAGAGAGAGAGAGGAGGGGAGGGGAGGGGAGGGGAGGGGTGGGGAGCAGAGGGAGAGAGACAGAGACAAAGAGACGGAGAAACAGACACAGGGCGATGGCAGGATACAGACAGCCCTCACAGGACTTAATACAAATGGGCACAAAGCACTGGAAGAGAACATTCAGGAGTACAGTAGAAAGATGGTTCACATGACGCTCAGGCCTATGCAAAAGTTTTTTCTGGGAAGGTAATACCTCCGTTGTTTCGGTTACCTGGAAGAAAAATGAAAATACAAAGAAGGCAATACTTTTAGTGCAGAGTAAGCAGAGATGGACAAAGAGGAAAACTTAACAAGAGGTGATTAAAATCAGATTCTGAGCCTTTATTTAAAGGTGGATCTCTTAAGTGACATTTTTACGGCTTTCAGGCAAATGACAAGATCAAACTTGATTATTTAAAAGATCGATCTAACGGTGGTACAGAGGGTAGGTGTGGGTAGTGTCAGACACAGAAACATAGGCCATTTGTAGACATTTACCAACGCTACAGGAAGAAATAGGTCTGCATTAAGGATGAAAGATATGTATTATATTTAATATTACATATATGAATAGTATATGTTATCTAGTTATAGAGAGAAGGAGAGAGAGAGATCCTGAGGGAGAAATAGTACAGTTTGTTGGCAGTTTGGACAGGAAAGGACGTCTTGGGTTTCTGACCCAGGATGAACTGAGTCAGCAGTATGAAATATATGTATACATGTATGGACTACAAGAGGGAGGCTTGGGAAAGTAAATGAGTTAAGCTGAGACTTACACAGATGAGATTTTAATGGGACGTTTAGTATGTAATATCAAAAATTATATAGAAAATGGACACTAGTATTGCATAAGCATTATGCACACATGTATTTCATAAGCATTGAATATTGGAGAATTAAGAAAAATAGACCAGTTTAAGAAACTTTAAGAAAGACTTGCACATTTCAGAAGAAAGCCACGGTACCTGAATCATTGAAATTTGGGAGCAATAAAAATATTACTCATTTAATTGAATAACAATTGGCAACAGCAAAAGGATTTTGAATGCACAATGACCAAGAATTCTTTCACAATGAAGCATTTATCTGAGGTGCGTCTGGTAGCCTCAGTTCTGAGCACGGCCATGTAAACTCCGCACTCTGCATGCCCTAAAGCCACACGTGTCAATGATCTAGATTGTTGTATGCTTTGGATTGTAGTTCTTTTACTGCCCTTAAAAGTGTTCTGCTTTGGGGAACTGGAGAGACAGTTCAGCAGTTAACATGTACTGCTCTTGCAGAAGACCTGGGTTCAGTCCGCACCACCCACGGCAGGTGATTCGCAATTGCCTGTAACTTCAGCTTCTTATCTGACACTTCTGGCCAAACACAGGCACTAAGATACACATACCTACACACAAACACATACCCATAAAAGTAATATAAAAGTTTTCTGCTCTTATGTATACAATAGCTAGGGAACGTGCATACAATAAATGTATGTTTAATTATATTGCAGTATAATTTTTTTTATTTTAAGTTCTGAGTTGCTGAATAGAGTTGTAGAGAAGATTATTCTCAGGCTGCTGAGGTGACTTAGTGGATTTTGTAAACATAAGTGCCCAAGTTTAGATCCTTGGGAGTCACATAGAAGCCAGGAGTTGACAAGTGTTCCTTTACCCCTACACTGGGACACTGGGGCACTGGGGCACTGGGGCACTGGGGCACTGGGGCACTGGGGCACTGGGGCACTGGGGCACTGGGGGGAGGGGAGTAGGGGAGGGGATAGAAGCATTCATTGCTGGCACTTGCTGGCCAGCCAGCTGAACAAAATATACAAATTCCATATTGAGTGAGAGACCCTTTCTGAAAGGGATAAGGTGGAGAGTGAGAGAGCAAGACACCTGACACCATTCTGTGATACACTCCTGCACACACACACACACACACACACCAATATTTTTTAAAATTGGAGAGTTTTGAAATGACTCTAAACATATTTCTGCCATGTTTTACTATGTATTTCTGCAAAGCAGCATTCTGTTGTCGGTATTGACAGTTATAGACATTATCGGCTGAAAATGTTGGTGCTCTGTGTCATGCATTATCAAATATTCAAGTTTTAATTTTTATGTAAAGTAAGCACATCCATCTCATTAATATGAAACTCACTTTCATCAGTTTAATAAATGGTAAATCTTTGTGTTTCAAAATAAAATTCATTTTTATGTCAGTAAATGTTTTATTTGCATATTTATTTTATATAACTATAGACTCAGTCTTTCCATTATTTGTTAGTTATTAAAAGAAAATATATGTTAAATAAATGATTTAAATTTGATGTGATTATATATTTGAAAATCATAGATTCTTGAGCTTTATTATATTGGATAAGCTATTTTTGATAAACATTCCCATTAATTTTGATAAAAGAGGACATAAGACCCAAAAGTCATTTTTTTTCTTTTTTTTTCGGAGCTGGAGACCGAACTCCCGGCCTTGCGCTTGCTAGGCAAGTACTCTACCACTGAGCAAAATCCCCAACCCCTTGACCCAAAAGTCATTATCTAGAACATGAAGCACAGTAAACTCTCAAACAGCAGAAAACAGGTGAGCTTTGAAAACAGACAGACTGATGCCAACTGGGACAATACTTAGTGGTTTTCAACAGCTTAACTTCTTCAGAATCTCATGGGTGTGGTGAACATTTAATGTGTGCACTTACATATATATACACACATACAAATACATAAACACACATATATAAATATTCACACGCACTGGGGTGGGGTGGGGGATCAATCTGGTGTGCAGTATTTTAAAAAGAGCAATCCAGAAACATAGTGATTGCTTTGAGTGAAGATTGACTTAAAATCAGCCTTTGAAGGACTCTGGGAGAGCATGTCTCTGTAAAACTGAAAGGAGCATGTTCCCCTCCTTTGCTCCTGTAAATACACAGCATATTTTGAGATGCTAGAACAGTATTTGGCCGTGTCATTATTAAATTCTTTACTTTTCTCCTAAAATAACAGATATGTTCACAAAAGATGTTCAGAAGAACCTAATCAGGAGTGGTAAGATGGCTCGGATCTCATGAGCAGGTCCACTGACCAATGACTTCCAAAAGTTGTCCTCTGACCCCATCACATGCACCATGACACATGAACACACACACACTCTCTCTCTCTCTCTCTCTCTCTCTCTCTCTCTCTCTCTCTCTCTCTCTCTCTCTCTCTCTCTCTCTCTCAAATACTTTATAAAAGAAAATATCAAAAGTTCATGTTCCCCTCTATGAACAAATGGGATCTTTAGCACGATGAGCAGCAGGGGGCAATAGAGTTCTTTGCTGACTAGGCACTAGGAGTCGATCTTTGCAATCAATCCCAGGCTCACTGGGCACAGAGAAGTATGCTGCACACACAAAAAGAAGTGATATATAGGGCACACAGTCTAGCAATTTAGAATTCGTGGCAGATTTGTGGCAATTAATACCAAGCTTTAATAGGTATAAAAACCTAGATGAAAGTTAGCACATGTTGGTAAGTTCATGCCATAGTTACTGACTGGATACGGATCCAAATTTTAAAAATTTGAAATTCTCAACTATTAAAGTATATAAAAATGTTTACATCATTTCTCGCTCATCATCCAGAAGTAACGCTTTGTTATTTTTTCCTTAGTGTTTAGAGTACAGACATATACTTTCCCTAAAGCAGATCAAAAGGCAAGTATTATATTGTTTATGTTGTGACTGGGTCAAATGATGAAGATTTTTTTGGTTTTATTCATTTATATTTTTTATTTATTAAGGTTTTTTCAGATTTTCTTTTTCATTATTGGACTTTTTATTTCAATTTCAAATGTTATCCCCTTTCCCAGTTTCCCTTCCAGAAACCAGCTATCCCATCACCCTTGCCCTGCTTCTATGAAGGTGCTCCCCCACCCACTAACCCATTCCTTTCTAGTTGCCAGCCCTGACATTGCCCTACACTGGAGCGTTGAGCCGTCACAGGATCAAAGAGCCTCTCCTCCCAGTGATGCCCGACAAGGCCGTCCTTTGCTACATATGTGGCTGGAGCCACATGTAGTGTAGTCTTGGGATGGTGGTTTAGTCCCAGGGAGGTCTGAGGGGTCTGGTTGGTTGATATTCTTGTTCTACTTATAAGGCAGCAAACCAGCTCAGCTCCTACACTCCTTTCTGTAACTCATCCATAGGGGACCACGTTCAGTCAAAAGGTTGGCTGCAAGCATCAGGCTCTGGCACAGCCTCTCAGAAGACAGCTACATCAGGCTCCTGTCAGCATGCACTTCTTGGCACACAAAATAGTATCTGGTTTTGGTGACTGTGTATGGGGCGGATCCCCAGGTAGGACAGTCGTAGGTGGTGTTTCTGCTTCAGTCTCTGCTCCAAACTTTGTCTCTGAATTTTATCCTATGAATACTTTGCTTCCACGTTCTAAGAATGACAGAAGCATCCAAACTTTCATCGTCCTTCTTGAGATACATGTGATTTGTGAATTGTATCTTGAGTATTTCAAAATTTTGGGCTAATATCCACTTATCAGTGAGTGCATACCCTGTTTTGTTTTGTTTTGTTTTGTTTTTGTGACTGGGTTACCTCACTCAGGATGATATTTTCTAGTTCCATCCATTTGTCTATGAATTTCATGAAGTTGTTGTTTTTGATAGCTGAGTAATATTCCATTGTGTAGATGTACCACATTTTCTGTATCCATTCCTCTGTTGAAGGACATCTGGGTTCTTTCCAGCTTCTGGCTATTATAAATAAGGCTGCTACAAACATAGTAGAGCACGTGTCCTTGTTGTGTACATTGGAGCATCTTTTGGATATATGCCCAGGAGGGGTATAGCTAGGTCCTCAAATACAGATAGCTATGACCAATTTTCTGAGGAACTGCCAGACTCACTTCATTGGAAGTGGTCATGCCACCAACAGTGGAGGAGTGTTCCTCTTTCTCCACATCATTGCCAGCATCTGCTGTCACCTGAGGTTTTGATCTTAGGCATTCTGACTGACTTGAGGTGGAATCTCAGCATTGATTTGATTTGCATTTCCCTGATGACTAAGGATGTTGAAGATTTCCTTTGCTGCTTCTCAGTCATTTCAGATTCCTCTGCTGAAATTCTGATTAGCTCTGTAGCCCAATTTTTGAAAGGGTTATTTGATTCTCTTAAATCTAACTTCTTGAGTTCTTTGTATATACTGCATACTAGCCCTCTATCAGAAGTAGGATTGGTAAGGATCTTTTTCAATCTGTTGGTTGCCGTTTTCTCCTATTCACAGTGTCCTTTGCCTTATAGAATCTTTGTAATTTTATGACATTCCATTTGTCAATTCTTGATCTTAGAGCATAAGCCCATGGTGTTCTGTTCAGGAAGTTTCTTCCTGTGCCCATGTGATCGAGACTCTTTCCCACTTTCACTTCTGTGAGTTTCAGTGTGTTGGGTTTTGAGTAGGTCCTTGATCCACCTGGACTTGAGCTTGTACAAGGTGATAACAGGGGATCAATTTGCATTCTTGTAAATGCTGAACACCAGTTGAACAAACAGCATTTGTTGAAAATGATATTTTTCCCCCACTGGATGGTTTTGGCCCCTTTGTCAAAGATCAAGTGACCATACGTGTGTGGGTTCATTTCTGGGTCTTCAATTCCATTCCATTGATCCATTTGTCTATCTCTGTACCAATACCATACAGTTTTTAATCACTATTGCTCTGTAATACAGCTGGAAGTTAGGGATTGTGGTTTCTACAGAAGATCTTTTATTGAGAATAGTTTTTTGTTATCCCAAATGAACTTTCAAATTGCTCTAACTCTATGAAGAATTGAGTTGGAATTTTCATGGGGAATGCAAAGATTCTGTAGTTTGCTTTCAGCAAGATGGCCATAATTAATATATTAACCCTGTCAATCTATGAGCATGGGAGGTCTTTCCATCTTCTGAGATATTCAGATTCTTTCTTCAGAGACTCGAAGTTCTTGTCATACAGATCATTCACATGCTTGATTAGAGTCACAACAAGGTGTTTTATATTTATGACTATTGCTAAGGATGTCATTTTCCTAATTTCTTTCTCAGCCTGTTTATCCTTTGAGTAGAGAAAGGCTACTGACTTGTTTGAGTTAATTTCATATCCAGCAAAGTTGATGAAAATATCTGTGGGGGTTCTCTGGTGTAATTTTTGGGGTCACTTAAGTATACTATCACAGCATCTGCAAATAGTGATACTTCTTCCTTTCCAATTTGTATCCCTTTCACCTCATTTTGTTGTCTAATTGCTCTCGCCAGGACTTCAACTACTATATTAAATATGCAGGGAGAAAGTAGACAATCTTGTCTTGTCCCTGAGTTTAGTGGGATTGCTTCAACTTTCCCTCCTTTAGTTTGGTATTGGCTACAGGTTTGCTTTTTATTGCTTAGGTATGGGCCTTGAATTCCTGATCTTTCCAAACTTTTAACAGGAAGGGATGTTGAACTTTGTCAAATGCTTTCTCAGCATCTAATGAGATGACCATGTGTTTTTTTTTCCTTTGATTTTGTTTACACAGTGGATTACCTTGATGGATTTTTGTATAGTGAACCATTCATGTATACCTAGGATGAAGCCTACTTGATCATGATGGATGATCATTTTGATGTGTTCTTGGATTTGTTTTGGGAGAATTTTATTGAGTATTATTGCATCGATATTCATAAGGGAAATTGGTCTGAAGTTCTCCTTCTTTGTTGGGTCTTTGTGTGGTTTAGGTATAAGAGTAATTGTGGCTTCATAGAAGGAATTCGGTAGTGCTCCTTCTGTTTCTATGTAATGGAATAGTTTGGACAGCATTGGTATGAGGTCTTCTATGAAGGTCTGATGGAATTCTACATGAAATCCATGTGGTCCTTGGCCTTTTTTTGATGGGGAGACTTTTAAGGACTACTTCTATTTCTTTAGGGCTTTTGGGACTGCTTAGATGGTTTATCTGATTCTAATTTAACTTTGGTACCTGTTATCTATCTAGAAACTTGTCCACTTCATTGAGATTTTTCCAGTTTTGTTGAGTATAGGCTACTGTAGTAGAATCTAATAATATTTCGAATTTCCTTGGTTTCTGCTGTTATGTCTCCCTTTTCATTTCGGATTTTGTTAATTTAGATATTGTCTCTGTGACCTTTCCTGAGTTTGGTAAAGGGTTAATATATTTGTTGATTTTCTCAAAGACCCAGCTCCTGGTTTCGCTGATTCTTTGAATAGTTCCTATTCTTTCTAATTGCTTGACTTCACCCCTGAAGTTGGTTATTTCGTGCCACCTACTCCTCTTGGGTGTATTTGCTTCTTTATGTTCTAGCGCTTTCAAGTGTGCTGTCAAGATGCTAGTATATGCTCCCTCCAGTTTATTTTTGGAGGCACTCAGACCTATAAATTTTCCTCTTAGTACCACTTGAGATATGTTGTGTCTTCATTTTCATTAAATTCTAAAAATGACCAAGCTATCATTGAGTAGAGCATTATTCAGCGTCCATGTGTATATGGGCTTTCTGTAGTTTTTGTTGTTATTGAAGACCAGCCTTAATCTGGGTGATCTGATAGGATACATGGGATTATTTCTATCATCGTATATCTACTGAGGCCTGTTTTGTGACCTAAGATTATATGGTCAGTTTTGGAGAAGGTACCATGAGGTGCTGAAAAGGTATTTTGTTTTAGAATGAAATGGTCTATGAATATCTGTTAAATCCATTTGATTCATAACTTCTTTTAGCTTCACTGTGTCTCTGGTTAGTTTCTGTTTCCATGATCTGTCCATTGATGAGAGTGGGGTGTGAAAATCTCCCACTATCATTGTGTGTATCGCAATGTGTTCTTTGAGCTTTAGTAAAGTTTCTTTTATAAATGTAGTTTCCCTTGCATTTGGAGCATAGATATTCAGAATTGAGAGTTCATCTTGGGAGATTTTTCATTTGATGCGTATGTAGTGTTCTTCCCCATCTTTTTTGGTAACTTTGGTTGAAAGTAGATTTTATTTGACATTAGAATAGCTACTTTTACCTTGGGGCGATTTGCTTGGAAAATTGTTTTCCAGGCTATTACCCTGAGGAAGTGTCTGTCTTTGTCAGTGAAGTGTGTTTCCTGTACACAACAAAATGCTGGCTCCTCTTTATGTACCCAGTCTGTTAGTCTATGAGATATTAGGGACAAATGATAGTTATTTCTTATTATTTGTTGTTTGAGGTGGAATTATGTTTCTGTGGCTATATTCTTTTGGGTTAGTTTAAAGAAAATTGCTTTCTTGCTTTTTCTAGGGTGTAATTTCCCTATCTGTGTTGCAGTTCTCCATCTATTATCCTTTGTAGAGCTGGATGTATATAAAGATAATGTGTTAATTTGATTTTGTCATGGAATATCTTGATTTCTCTAGCCATGGCAATTGAATATTGCTGGATATTGTAGCTTGGGCTGGCATTTGTGTTCTCTTAGGGTCTGTATGACATCTGCCCAGGATTTACTAGCTTTCATAGTCTCTGGTGAGAAATCTGGTATAATTCTGATAGGTCTGCCTTTATTTGTTACTTGACCTTTTTCCCTTTCTGCTTTTAATACTCTGTCGTTGATTTGTGCAGTTGGTGCTTTAACTATTAAGTTACAGAAGGAATTTCTTTTCTGGTCCAATCTATTTGGAGTTCTGTAAGCTTCTTGTATGTTTATGGGTATCGCTTTCTTTAGGTTAGTGAAATTTTCTTCTATAATTTTGTTGAAGATATTTAACTGACCCTTTAAGTTGGGAATCTTCACTCTCTTCTGTACCTCTTATCCTTAGGTTTGGTCTTCTCATTGTGTCCTGGATTTCCTGGATGTTTTGGGTTAGGATTTTTTTGTGTGTGTTTTGCATTTTCTTTGACTGTTGTGTCAATCTTTTCTATGGTATCTTATGCCCCTGAGATTCTCTCTTCTATTTCTAGTATAATGTTGGTGATGGGCACCCAAATCCTGTGGCGGAGAGAGCTGGACCCTCAGAAGTGTCAACAATCCTGAAAGCTCAGGGGAGACTACCACTTCTGCTCACATTCCTGATCCAAGAGGAACCTGCCTACTGTGCTCTGTGCCCTCTGGATACAGGAACCTAAGAGTAGTCAGAGGCAGGAACCTCCCGGTTTCTGCCTGTGCCCCGAGCTGAAAGCGCCACCACCAGCGCCCACACCTGACAGCAGAGGAAAGACCAACTCTTCTGCTCCAAGCAACACACCTGGTGACCTCAGAACACACAAATGCAGGAGCCATCTGGGACAGTACACTTCTGATTTCTGCCTGTGCCCTGAACAGAACCAGTCCCACAGTTCTCTGTACCCAAATCCTGTGTGGGGGAGAGCTGGACTCTCAGAAGTGAGGACAATCCTCAGAGTTCAGGGGAGACTGGAACTTCTGCTCACATTCCTGGCCCAAGAGGGAGCTGCCTAATGTCCTCTGGAGACAGGAACCTAAGAGCAGTGAAGGGCAGGATCCTTCTGGTTTCTTACTGCACCCAGAGCTGAACCAGTCCCACAACTCTCTGTACCCATATCCCATGGGGAAGAGAGTTGGACATCAGAAGTGCGTACAATCCTGAGAGCTCAGAGGAGGCAACTACTTCTGCTCACATTCTTGGCCCAAGATGAACCCACCTCTCTCAGAACAGGAATCTAGGAGTAGTCATGGGCAGGACCCTCAAGACACACAAACTCAAGAGAATTTGGGATAGGACACTTCCAGTTGCTTCCTGCACCTGGAGCAGACCCGGTCCCACAACTCTCTGTACCCAGATTCAGCTCAAAGACAATAGGTCTACAGGACTACAGACTCAGAGGCTTACAGGAGGGTCAAGTCACTGTCAGACACAGCAGGACAAGCTAACATGAGACAACCTGATGTCGAGAGGCAAACATAGGAACCTATGCAACAGAAACAAAGATTACTTGACATCATCTGAACCCAGTTCTCCCACCAAAGCAAATACTGGATATCCACGCACACCAGAAAAGCAAGATTTGGATTTAAAATCACATCTCATGATGATGATAGAGGATTTTAAGAAGGACATTAAATAACTCCCTTAAAGAAATACAGGATGGGGGGAGGATGGGGAGGGGAACACCCATAAAGAAGGGGAGGAGGGAGGGGGTGTTTGCCCGGAAACGGGAATAACACTTGAAATGTACATAAGAAATACTCAAGTTAATAAAAAAAAAAAAGAAATACAGGAAAACAAACCAAACAGGTGAAGGAATTGAATGAAATCATCCAGAATTTTAAAAGGGAAATAGAAACAATAGAGAAATCACAAAGGGTGACAACCCTTGAGATAGAAAACCTAGGAAAGAGATCAGAAGTCATAGACTCAAGCATCACCAACATAATACAAGAGATAAAAGAGAGAATCTCAGGGGCAGAAGATACCATAGAAAACATTGACATAACCATCAAATACAATGTAAAACACAAAATGCTCCTAACCCAAAACATCCAGGAAATCCAGGACACAAGGTGAAGATCAAACCTAAGGATACTAGATATAGAAGAGAGCAAAGATTACCAACTTAAAGGGCTAGTAAATATCTTCAACAAAATTATAGAAGAAAATATTTCTAACCTAAAGACAGAGGTATCCATATACATATAAGAAGCTTACAGAACTCCAAATAGATTGGACCAGAGTGAAATTCCTCTCGTCACATAATAGTCAAAACACCAAGTGCACAAAACAAAACAAAACAACAACAACAACAACAACAACAACAAATTATTAAAAGCAGTAAGGGGAAAAGGTCAAGTAACATATTAAGGCAGACTTATCAGAATTACACCAGACTTCTCACCAGAGAATATGAAAGTTAGAAGATCCTGGGCAGATGTCATACAAACCCTAAGAGAACATAAATGCCAGCCCAGGCTACAAGATCCAGCAAAATTATCAATGAACATAGATGGAGAAACCAAGATATTCCATGACAAGACCAAATTTACACAACATCTTTCCGCAAATCCAGCCCTACATAGAATAGTATATGGAAAATTCCAACACAAGTACGGAAACTAGACCTTAGAAAAAGCAAGAAAGTAATCGCCTGGCATCGAACCAAAAAGAAGAGAGTCACAAAAATATAATTCCACCTCTAACAACAAAAATAATAAGAAACAACAATCACTATTTCTTAATATCTCTTAACATCAAGGGACTCAATTCCCCAATAAAAAGACATAGACTAACAGACTGGATACATACAGAGGACCCAGCATTTTACTGCATACAGGAAACACACCTTACTGACAAACACAGACACTGTATCATAGTAAAAAGCGAGAAAGCAATTTTCCAAGCAAATGGTCCCAAGAAACAAGCAGGAGTAGCCATTCTAACATCAAATAAAATCGGCTTTCAACCAAAAGTTGCCAAAAAACATGAGGAAGGACAGCTCATATTCATCAAAGGAAAAATCCACCAAGATGAACTCTCAGTCCTGAATATCTAAGCTCCAAATGGACATCTATATTCATAAAAGAAACCTTACTAAAGATCAAAGCACACATTGCACCTCACACAATAATAGTTGGAGATTTCAACACCCCACTCTCATCAATGGATAGATCATGGAAAGAGAAACTAAACAGAGACATAGAGAAACTAACAGAAATTATGGACCAAATGGATGTAACATATTTATAGACCATTTCACCCTAAAACAAAAGAATATATCTTCTCCTCAGCACCTCATGGTACCTTCTCCAAAAATCATCATATAATCTTAGGTTAAAAAAAAAAAAAGAAGGCCTCAACAGATACAAGATGATTGAAATAATCCCTTGCATCCTATCATATCACCAAGTTTTGTCTTCAATAACAACAAACAGGACAGAAAGTCTACATACTCATGGAAATTAAACAAGGCTCTACTTGATGACAGCTTTGTCAAGGAAGAAATAAAGAAAGAAATTAAAGACTTTTTAGAATTTAGTAAAAATGACGGCACAACATACCCAAACTTATGGGACACAATGAAAGCAATGCTAAGAGGAAAACTCATAGCTCTGAGTGCCTCTAAAAAGAAACTGGAGAGAGCATACATTAGCAGCTTGACAGCACACCTAAAAGCTATAGAACAAAAAGAAGCAAATAAACCCAAAAGGAGTAGACTGCAGAAAATGATCAAACTCGGGAGTGAAATCAAGAAAGTAGAAACAAAAAGAACTATACAAAAACAGGAGCTGGTTGTTTGAGAAAATCAGCAAGATAGATAAACTCTTAGACAGAAGAACCAATGGGCACAGGGAGTGTATCCAACTTAACAAAATCAGAAATGAAAAGGGAGACATAACAAAGGAATCTGAGAAAATTAAAAAAAAATCATCACATCCTACTACAAAAGCCTACATTCATCAAACCCTGAAAATCTGAATGAAATGGACAATTTTCAATTGATACCAGGTACCAAAGATAAATCAGGATCAGATGAACCATCTAAACAGTACCATAACTCCTAAAGAAATAGAAGCAGATATTAAAAGTCTCCCAACCAAAAAAAGCCAAGGACCACGTGGGTTTAGTGCAGAATTCTATCAGACCTTCATAGAAGACCTCATATCAATACTGTCCAAACTATTCCATTACATAGAAACAGAAGGAACAATACCCAATTCCTTTTATGAAGCCACAATTGCAATTATACCTAAACCACACAAACACCCAACGAAATAAGAGAACTTTAAACCAATTTCCCTTATGAATATCTACTCAATGAAATTCTCCCAAAACAAATCCAAGAACACATCAAAATGATCATCCATCATGATCAAGTAGGCTTCATCCCAGGTATGTATGAATGGTTCACTATATGAAAATTCATCAAGATAGTCCACTGTGTAAACAAACTCAAAGGGAAAAAAACCACATGGTCATCTCATTAGATGCTGAGAAAGCATTTGACAAAATTCAACACCCCTACCTGTTAAAAGTCTTGGAAAGATCAGGAATTCAAGGCCCATACCTAATCATAGCAAAAGCCATATACAGCAAAACAGTAGCCAACATCAAACTAAATGGAAAAAAAACATGAAGAAATCCCACTAAAATCAAGGACTAGACAAAGCTGCCCACTCTTTCTACTTATTCAATATAGTACTCAAAGTTCTTGCCAGTGCAATCAGACAACAAAATGAGTGAAATGGATACAAATTGGAAATGAAGAAGTCAAAATATCTATTTTCAGATGTTATGATAGTATACTTAAGTGACCCCAAAAGTTCCACCAGAGAATTTACTCAGCCTGATAAACAACTTCAGGAAAGTGGCTGGGTATAAAATTAACTCAATCAAATCAGTAGCCTTCCTCTACTCAAAGGATAAAGAGGCTGAGAATGAAATAAGGGAAATGACACCCTTTCAATAGTCACAAAGTACATAAAATACTTTGGTGTGACTCTAACCAAACAAGCGAAAGATCTGTATGACAAGAACTTAAAGTCTCTGAAGAAAAAAATTGAAAAGGATCTCAGAAGATGGAAAAACCTCCCATGCTTATGGATTGGCAGGATTAATATAGTAAGAATGGCCATTTTGCCAAAACCAATCTGCAGATCAATGCAATGCCCATCAAAATTCCAACTTAATTCTTCATAGAGTTAGAAAGAGCAATATGCAAATTCATTTGGAATAACAAAAAACCAAGGACAGTGAAAACTATCCTCAACAATAAAAGAACCTATGAGGGAATCACCATCCCCTGACCTCAAGCTGTATTTCAGAGCAACACTGATAAAAAAAAACTGTATGGTATTTGTACAGAGACAGACAAGTAAATCAGTGGAATAGAATTGAAGACCCAGAAATGAACCTACACACCTATAGTAACTTGATCTTTGACAAAGGAGCTAAAACCATCCAGTGGATAAAAGATAGCATTTTCAACAAATGGTGCTGGTTCAACTGGAGGTCAGCATGCAGAGGAATGAAAATTGATCCATTCTTATCACCCTGTACAAAGCTTAAGTCCAAGTGGATCAAGGACCTCCACATTAAACCAGATACACTCAAACTAATAGAAGAAAAAGTTGGGAAGAATCTCGAACACATGGGCACTGGGGAAAATTTCCTGAACAAATCACCAATGGCTTATGCCCTAAGATCAAAAACCGACAAATGGGATCTCATAAAACTGCAAAGCTTCTGTAAGAGAAAGGACACTGTCACTAGGACAAAATGGCAATTAACAGATTGGGAAAAGATCTTTACAAATCCTACATCTGATAGAGGGCTAATATTCAATATATACAAGGAACTTAGTAAGTTAAGACTCCAGAGAGCCAAATAACCCTATTAAAATATGGTGTACAGAGCTAAACAAAGAATTCTGAACTGAGGAATATTGAATAGGTAGTAAAGAAATGTTCAACATCATTAGTCATCGAGGAAATGCAAATCTAAACAACCCTGAGATTCCACCTCACACCAGTCAGAATGGCTAAGATCAAAACCTCAGGTGACAACAGATGCTGGCCAGGATGTGGAGAAAGAGGAACACTCCTCCATTGTTGGTGGGATTGACAGCTGGTCCAACCACTCTGGAAATCAGTCTGTAGGTTCCTCAGAAAATTGGACATTGTACTACCTGAACCCAGATGTCCTTCAACAGAGGCATGGATACAGAAAATGTATATCTACACAATGGAATATTACTCAGCTATCAAAAGCAATGACTTTATGAAATTCATAGGCAAATGGTAGAACTAGAAAATATCATCCTGAGTGAGGTAACCCAATCACAAAAAAACACACATGGTATGCACTCACTGATAAGTGGATATTAGCCCAAAAGTTCGAATTACCCAAGAGACAATTCACAGACCACATGAAGCTCAAGAAGGACAACCATAGTGCAGATGCTTCAGTCCTTCTTAAAAGGGGGAACAAAAATATTCGTAGGAGATATGGAGACTGAAGGAATGGCCATTCCAAACCTGCCCCTCCTGGAGGAGGACAGCCCATATGTATACAGTCACCAAACCTAGACAGTACTGATGAAGCCAAGAAGTGCATGATGACAGGAGCTTGATATTGCTGTCTCCTGAGAGGCTCAGCCAGAGCGTGACAAATACAGAGGCAAATGCTAGCAGCAAAGCATTGAACTGAGAACAGGGTCCCCATTGGAGGAGTTAGAGAAAGAATTAAAGAAACTGAAGAGGTTTGTAACCCCCTAAGAACAACAATCCCCACCAACCAGAGCTCCCAGGGACTAAATCACCATCCAGAGTACACATGGACTAACCCATGACTCCAGCTGCATATTTAGCAGAGAATGGCCTTCTTGGGCACCAATGGGAGGAGAAGCCATTGGTCCTGCCAAGGTTGTACCCCCCCCATTGTAGAAACATGTCAGGGCCAGGAGGAGGGAAGGAGGGGTTGGGGAGGGGGAACACCCTTATAGAAGGAAGGGGAGGGAGATGGATAGGGGGCTTATGATAATATATTTATATATAAAATATTTTATGTATATTAAATAAATAAAATAATGTTGGTGATGTTTGTATCTATGACTCCTGATCTCTTTCCTAGGTTTTCTATAACCAGGGTTGTCTCCTTTTGTGATTTCTTTATTGTTTTTATTCCATTTTTAGAATCTGGATGGTCTTGTTCAATTCCTTTACCTTTTTGGTTATGTTTCTCTGTAAGTCTTTAAGGGATTTTTTTGTGTTTCCTCTTATGGGCTTCTGTTTACCTGTGTTGTCCTGTATGTCTTTGAGGGAGTTACTTATGTCCTTCTTTAAGTCCTCTAACATCATGAGATGTGATTTTAAATCAGAATCTTGCTTTTCTGGTATGTTGGGTTTTCCAGAACTTGCTGTGGTGGGAGAGCTGGGTTCTGATGATGCCAAGTGGCCTTGGTTTCGGTTGCTTAGTTTCATGCACTTGCCTCTTAACATCTAGTTATCTCTGGTGTCAGCTGGTCTTGCTGTCTCCCACAGTGGCTTGACCCTCATGTAAGCCTGTGTCAGCACATCTGGGAGACCTGTGCCCTAAGGGCTTGGCCTCGGTTCCTCATGAGCCAGGTATGTGATCAGAAGTGGTGGTCTTACCAATGCTTTCATGTCAGGACTCCTAAGAGACCAGCTTTCTCCCTGAGAAAGGTACAGAAAGCTGTGGTACAGGGTCACAAAGGAAACTGGAAGGATCCTGTCCCAGGCTGCCTATTAGGTTTTTTGTTTGTTTATTTGTTTTGTTTTGTTTTGCTTTTTGTTTTTTAAGATTTCCCTGTGTAATTCTAGGTGTCACAGAACTCTCTCTGTAGAACAGGCTGGCCAGAACTTAGACTCACAGAGATTCACCTGCCTGTACTTCCTAAGTGCTTAGATTAAAGGCTTGAGCCACAACTACAAAGCTTTTTCATGTTTTTAGTATCACAGGTTAAGGGTGCCATAAATGACTGAGCCCAACCTCCTCTTTAAGAAGAAATTAGTTCTTCTAATATTTACAACAGAAATATGTTAAACATCACACACATATACACACTTGCTCTTTGGGATACATTCTTAGAATTGTGATACCAGAGAATACAGGCAACAGGAGACTGAGGAGACTGAGAGTCTCGTGCTCTAAAAATTTGTGGACTATTACTGCTCCTTTTCAGTTAATAGAAACAAAATGCCTTCTCTTTGGTTCAATTTACATTCTTTCCTAGGGAAATAAAAACAAGCCTGATGGAGTAGAAGAGAGAGCTCAGTGGTGAGGGGTTCACACTTCCCTAACAAAACATCTTGAGTCTGATTCCCAGAATGCATATCTGGCAGCTCACAACTTCCTGCTACCCCAGTTCCTCGCTATCTGATATCCCTGTCCTCCACTGGTACCTACATGCATGTGTGTGTGCACACCAGGTTAAAAATAAAAAATCAATCTTAAAAAAAAAAAAAGGGCAGTAACATTTTTAAAAGATATTCATGTTTAGTTCCAGGTTTCCTTTATTTATTTATTTTTTAGGCAGGTTCTCACCATATATCCCAGACTGGCCTGAATTTGCTATGTGCTTACACTAAGGCTTGCTCCAAGCTCACAGAGACCACCTCCCTCTGCTTCCCAAGTGCTGGCATGAAAGGTGTGTGCCACCAGACTTGGCTTATTTCTGCTCTTAGGAATTGCTTCTTCGTGCCTTGAGACCCTTCTTATATCTCAGAGATACATTCAACTATTTTGAAAGATACCTTCCCCAGTTTGTGTTTTGCTTTTATTTGTTTTTGAAGTGTGTGTCATCGTTTTAATCACTTCCTATAACAATCTTGTACATGTTTTGCTTTTAGGTACTATTTGGATCTTTTTTCCCCATTAACCTAAGATTATAATACAGACCTAAATATTGTGGTTCAAAATACTAAGTACTGACCTTGCCCTGCTGCACCTGGTAAGGTAGCACTGAAGGTGAGCACTGGCTGCAGGGGGACCCAAGAGGGGATCCTCAGCTCAGGAAAGGTCTAGGCCGGATCTTGAAACAAATTCCCCTTAAAGCACACACAACAGTGGGAAATCAAACCCTGTCCCCTATGCTCCACTTTCCAGCCAACTACTCTGCATTAGGAACGCCGGGTAAGAACCCCTCCCCCAATTGCCACCTGGCCTTGCCTGTCTGCCAAATTCCCTTAAAGCACACCCAACAGCTTTTGCACCGTCCCTTGCACTCCCCAACTACCTGGTTTCCCAGAAGTCCGTTGGCACAAGGAACACCAGGTAAGACCCCACCCCAAGCCTTTGCCCACCAAGCCCTGTTAAAATACACCCAACAGACTTTAACTGCACCCTACTCCCATGGATTTCATTTTCCATGCCACAGCTTTTTGCGCTTTCCCGGAGGCCACTCTGGCACCTGGGACCCCAGGTCACACTGGTATTAGGTGCCCCAGAGGCAAGGGTAGCACAGTAAAGAGCACACAGGCCACAAAAATCCCAGGGGAGGCGCCCTACTAGACCTGAAGACTCCTTAATCACTAGAACCTCGGGCCATCCAGACCAAAAGAAAGAGGGGAAACAGAAACTAAGGGGGGATCCAAAAACACCCATCCAATAAACATTAAACTCGGAAATGAACATCTAAGCCTATCCTTTTCAAATTACTCAACAAAATAAAAAACAAAAGGAACACTGTCAAATTCATTTTATGAAACCACAGTCACTTTGATAACCACACAAAAAAGAAAAAGAAAAAGAATTTCAAACCAATTCCCTTATGAACATTGATTCCAAAACACTGAATAAAATACTTGCAAACTGAATCCAATAACACATAAAAAAAAATCCACCATGATCGAGTATGCTTTATCCTAGAAATGCAGGGCTGGTTGTTGAACATATGAAAATCCATTAATGTAATCAACCATATACACAAACTTAAAGAAGGAAAAAAAGCATAATCATCTCATTAGATGCTGAAAAAGCCTTTGACAAAATCCAGCACCCTTTCATGATATAAGTCTCCGAGAGATCAGGAATACAAGGCAAATGCCTAAACACAATTAAGGCAATACACACCAAGCTGATTCCTAACATCAAAATAAATGGACAGAAACGTAAAGCAATTCCACTAAAATCAAGGACAAGACAAAGGTGGCTCTCTTTCTCTCTGTCTGTCTGTCTGTCTGTCTCCCCCCCCCCTTTCCCTCTCTCCTCTCCCGCTCTTGCTCTCTCTGTATCTATCCAATATAGGACTTGGAAGTTTTAACTAGGTTGCAAAAGTGAACCCCAAAATTCTACCTCTATCTGATAAACACCTTCAGCAAAGAGGCTACACATAAAATTAACTTTAAAAATCAGTAGTCCTCCAATATACAACTGATAAATGGACTGGGAAAGAAATTAGGGAAACACCAACCCTCACAATAACCAGGAATAATATATGTTAGTATAACTTTAGCCAAGCAAGTGAAAGATCTATATGACAAGAACTTCAAATCTTTGAAGAAGGAAATTGAAGATATCAGAAGCTGGAAAGATCTCCCATGCTCATGAATCTTTAAGATTAACATAATAAAAAATGGCCATCCTACCAAAAACAATCTACAGATTCATCTCAATTGCCATTAAAATTACAACATAATTCTTTATAGACATTAAAAGAGCAATACTCAACTTCATTTGAAAAAGAAAAAAAAACGCAGAACAGCTAAAACAATCTGATACAATGAAAGTACTTCTGGGGGTGTCACCATTAGCAATTTCAAGTTACTGCAGAGCAAAAGCAGACAGGCTGATCAACGAACTGAAGACACAGAAGTAAACCATACACCTATGGACTTGATTTTGACAAAGAAGTCAAAATTATACAAGGGGAAAAAAAAAAGAAAGAAAGAAAGCATCTTCAACAAATGGTGCTAATCTAACTGGATGTCTGCACATAGAAGAATGCAAATAGATCCATGTTTATCACCCTGCACAAAAGTCAAGTCCAAGTGGATCAAAGACCTCAACATAAAACCGGATACACTAGATCTGAAAGAAAACAGGGAGAATAGTCTTGAAAGTGTTTGTATAGGAAACAACTTCCTGAACACACCAACAGCTCAGGCACGAAGATCAACAATTAATAAATGGGAACTCATGAAACTGCAAAGCTTCTGTAAGGCGAAGCACAGCATCATAGGAAAAAAATTAAAGAGTTTCAACAACTCCACATCTGCAAGAGGGCTGGTATCCAAAATATATAAATAACTCAAAAAATTAGACATAAATTAAAAAATAACCAAATCAAAAAATGGGTTACAGAGCTAAACAGAGAATTCACAACAGAGGAATCTCAAATGGCTGAGAAGCACTTAAAGAAATGTTTCCCCATCCTTAGTTACCAGGGAAACGCAAATCAAAAGGACTTTGAGATTCCATCTCATACCTGTCAGAATGGCTAAGATCAAAACCACAAGTGACAGCTCATGGTGGCATGGATGTGGAGCACGGGCAACACTCCTGCATTGCTTGTGCAAACTTGTACAACCACTTTGGAAATCAGTTTGGCAGTTTCTCAGAAAACGGGGCATAGTTCTACCTTAAGACACAACTATGCCACTCCTGGGCATATACCCAAAAGGTGCTCCACTGAACTGCAAGGACACATGCTCCACTATGTTCATAGCAGCTTCATGCATAATAACCAGAAACTAGAAAAAACCTAGATGTCTCTCAACTAAAGAATGGATGGGGAAAAAATGTGGTAAATTCACACAATGGAGTATTACTCAGCTATGAAAAACAATGACATCATGAAATTTGCAGACAGGTGGATGGAACTGGAAAAGATCTTCCTGAGTGAGGTAACCTACACCCAAAAAGACAAACCTGATATATACTCACTTATAAGTGGATATTAGTCCTAAATTATAGGATAATCCCCAAAGAGGCTAAGTAACAAGGAAGGGCCAAGGAAGCATGCTTGAATCCAAGAAGGGGAAATAGATTTGACATCAGAAGTGGAGAGAGACACCGGCGGATCCCGGACCGCAGCAGCTCTCTGCTCCCAAACCCCGTGGGAGAGAGACCTCACCGCCTGATCAAGTGGGCACTCCTGAGGCTGCAGAGCGGAGGAGACCACCAACACTGCCCACCCCTGCCCACATCCCTGGCCCAAGAGGCAACTGTATAAGGCCTCTGGGTTCCCATAGGGGAGGGCCCGGGAGCGGCAGGACCCCTGCGTCGGAGACACTGCCGGAACCTGAAGGAAACAGACCGGATAAACAGTTCTCTGCACCCAAATCCCGTGGGAGGGAGAGCTGAACCTTCAGAGAGGCGGACACGCCTGGGAAACCAGAAGAGACTGCACTCTGTGCACATCCAGGCGCCAGAGGAAAACACCAAACGTCATCTGAAACCCTGGTGCACGGAGGCTCCCGGAAGGAGCGGCACAGATTTTCCCGGTTGCTGCCACAGCGGAGAGGACTTAGGCAGTACCCCACGAGCAAACTTGAGCCTTGGAACCACAGGTAGGACCAACTTTTCCCCTGCAAGAAACCTGCCTGGTGAACTCAAGACACAGGCCCACAGGAACAGCTGAAGACCTGTAGAGAGGAAAAACTACACGCCCGAAAGCAGAACACTCTGTCCCCATAACTGGCTGAAAGAAAACAGGAAAACAGGTCTACAGCACTCCTGACACACAGGTTATAGGACAGTCTATCCACTGTCAGAAATAGCAGAACAAAGTAACACTAGAGATAATCTGATGGCGAGAGGCAAGCGCAGGAACCCAAGCAACAGAAACCAAGACTACATAGCATCATCGGAGCCCAATTCTCCCACCAAAGCAAACACGGAATATCCAAACACACCAGAAAAGCAAGACCTAGTTTCAAAATCATATTTGATCATGATGCTGGAGGACTTCAAGAAAGACATAAAGAACTCCCTTAGAGAACAAGTAGAAGCCTACAGAGAGGAATCGCAAAAATCCCTGAAAGAATTCCAGGAAAACACAATCAAACAGTTGAAGGAATTAAAAATGGAAATAGAAGCAATCAAGAAAGAACACATGGAAACAACCCTGGACATAGAAAATCAAAAGAAAAGACAAGGAGCTGTAGATACAAGCTTCACCAACAGAATTCAAGAGATGGAAGAGAGAATCTCAGGAGCAGAAGATTCCATAGAAATCATTGACTCAACTGTCAAAGATAATGTAAAGCAGAAAAAGCTACTGGTCCAAAACATACAGGAAATCCAGGACTCAATGAGAAGATCAAACCTAAGGATAATAGGTATAGAAGAGAGTGAAGACTCCCAGCTCAAAGGACCAGTAAATATCTTCAACAAAATCATAGAAGAAAACTTCCCTAACCTAAAAAAAGAGATACCCATAGGCATACAAGAAGCCTACAGAACTCCAAATAGATTGGACCAGAAAAGAAACACCTCCCGTCACATAATTGTCAAAACACCAAACGCACAAAATAAAGAAAGAATATTAAAAGCAGTAAGGGAAAAAGGTCAAGTAACATATAAAGGCAGACCTATCAGAATCACACCAGACTTTTCGCCAGAAACTATGAAGGCCAGAAGATCCTGGACAGATGTCATACAGACCCTAAGAGAACACAAATGCCAGCCCAGGTTACTGTATCCTGCAAAACTCTCAATTAACATAGATGGAGAAACCAAGATATTCCATGACAAAACCAAATTTACACAATATCTTTCTACAAGTCCAGCACTACAAAGGATAATAAAGGGTAAAGCCCAACATAAGGAGGCAAGCTATACCCTAGAAGCAAGAAACTAATCATCTTGGCAACAAAACAAAGAGAATGAAAGCACACAAACATAACCTCACTTCCAAATATGAATATAACGGGAAGCAATAATCACTATTCCTTAATATCTCTCAATATCAATGGCCTCAACTCCCCAATAAAAAGACATAGATTAACAAACTGGATACGCAACGAGGACCCTGCATTCTGCTGCCTACAGGAAACACACCTCAGAGACAAAGACAGACATTACCTCAGAGTGAAAGGCTGGAAAACAATTTTCCAAGCAAATGGTCAGAAGAAGCAAGCTGGAGTAGCCATTCTAATATCAAATAAAATCAATTTTCAACTAAAAGTCATCAAAAAAGATAAGGAAGGACACTTCATATTCATCAAAGGAAAAATCCACCAAGATGAACTCTCAATCCTAAATATCTATGCCCCAAATAAAAGGGCACCTACATATGTAAAAGAAACCTTACTAAAGCTCAAAACACACATTGCACCTCACACAATAATAGTGGGAGATTTCAACACCCCACTCTCATCAATGGACAGATCATGGAAACAGAAATTAAACAGAGATGTAGACAGACTAAGAGAAGTCATGAGCCAAATGGACTTAACGGATATTTATAGAACATTCTATCCTAAAGCAAAAGGATATACCTTCTTCTCAGCTCCTCATGGTACTTTCTCCAAAATTGACCATATAATTGGTCAAAAAACGGGCCTCAACAGGTACAGAAAGATAGAAATAATCCCATGCGTGCTATCGGACCACCACGGCCTAAAACTGGTCTTCAATAACAATAAGGGAAGAATGCCCACATATACGTTGAAATTGAACAATGCTCTACTCAATGATAACCTGGTCAAGGAAGAAATAAAGAAAGAAATTAAAAACTTTTTAGAATTTAATGAAAATGAAGGTACAACATACCCAAACTTATGGGACACAATGAAAGCTGTGCTAAGAGGAAAACTCATAGCGCTGAGTGCCTGCAGAAAGAAACAGGAAAGAGCATATGTCAGCAGCTTGACAGCACACCTAAAAGCTCTAGAACAAAAAGAAGCAAATACACCCAGGAGGAGTAGAAGGCAAGAAATAATCAAACTCAGAGCTGAAATCAACCAAGTAGAAACAAAAAGGACCATAGAAAGAATCAACAGAACCAAAAGTTGGTTCTTTGAGAAAATCAACAAGATAGATAAACCCTTAGCCAGACTAACGAGAGGACACAGAGAGTGCGTCCAAATTAACAAAATCAGAAATGAAAAGGGAGACATAACTACAGATTCAGAGGAAATTCAAAAAATCATCAGATCTTACTATAAAAACCTATATTCAACAAAACTTGAAAATCTTCAGGAAATGGACAAGTTCCTAGACAGATACCAGGTATCGAAGTTAAATCAGGAACAGATAAACCAGTTAAACAACCCCATAACTCCTAAGGAAATAGAAGCAGTCATTAAAGGTCTCCCAACCAAAAAGAGCCCAGGTCCAGACGGGTTTAGTGCAGAATTCTATCAAACCTTCATAGAAGACCTTATACCAATATTATCCAAACTATTCCACAAAATTGAAACAGATGGAGCCCTACCGAATTCCTTCTATGAAGCCACAATTACTCTTATACCTAAACCACACAAAGACCCAACAAAGAAAGAGAACTTCAGACCAATTTCCCTTATGAATATCGACGCAAAAATACTCAATAAAATTCTGGCAAACCGAATTCAAGAGCACATCAAAACAATCATCCACCATGATCAAGTAGGCTTCATCCCAGGCATGCAGGGATGGTTTAATATAAGGAAAACCATCAACGTGATCCATCATATAAACAAACTGAAAGAACAGAACCACATGATCATTTCATTAGATGCTGAGAAAGCATTTGACAAAATTCAACACCCCTTCATGATAAAAGTCCTGGAAAGAATAGGTATTCAAGGCCCATACCTAAACATAGTAAAAGCCATATACAGCAAACCAGTTGCTAACATTAAACTAAATGGAGAGAAACTTGAAGCAATCCCACTAAAATCAGGGACTAGACAAGGCTGCCCACTCTCTCCCTACTTATTCAATATAGTTCTTGAAGTTCTAGCCAGAGCAATCAGACAACAAAAGGAGATCAAGGGGATACAGATCGGAAAAGAAGAGGTCAAAATATCACTATTTGCAGACGACATGATAGTATATTTAAGTGATCCCAAAAGTTCCACCAGAGAACTACTAAAGCTGATAAACAACTTCAGCAAAGTGGCTGGGTATAAAATTAACTCAAATAAATCAGTTGCCTTCCTCTATACAAAAGAGAAACAAGCCGAGAAAGAAATTAGGGAAACGACACCCTTCATAATAGACCCAAATAATATAAAGTACCTCGGTGTGACTTTAACCAAGCAAGTAAAAGATCTGTACAATAAGAACTTCAAGACACTGAGGAAAGAAATTGAAGAAGACCTCAGAAGATGGAAAGATCTCCCATGCTCATGGATTGGCAGGATTAATATAGTAAAAATGGCCATTTTACCAAAAGCAATCTACAGATTCAATGCAATCCCCATCAAAATACCAATCCAATTCTTCAAAGAGTTAGACAGAACAATTTGCAAATTCATCTGGAATAACAAAAAACCCAGGATAGCTAAAGCTATCCTCCACAATAAGAGGACTTCAGGGGGAATCACTATCCCTGAACTCAAGCAGTATTACAGAGCAATAGTGATAAAAACTGCATGGTATTGGTACAGAGACAGACAGATAGACCAATGGAATAGAATTGAAGACCCAGAAATGAACCCACACACCAATGGTCACTTGATTTTTGACAAAGGAGCCAAAACCATCCAATGGAAAAAAGATAGCATTTTCAGCAAATGGTGCTGGTTCAACTGGAGGGCAACATGTAGAAGAATGCAGATCGATCCATGCTTATCACCCTGTACAAAGCTTAAGTCCAAGTGGATCAAGGACCTCCACATCAAACCAGACACACTCAAACTAATAGAAGAAAAACTAGGGAAGCATCTGGAACACATGGGCACTGGAAAAAATTTCCTGAACAAAACACCAATGGCTTATGCTCTAAGATCAAGAATCGACAAATGGGATCTCATAAAACTGCAAAGCTTCTGTAAGGCAAAGGACACTGTGGTTAGGACAAAACGACAACCAACAGATTGGGAAAAGATCTTTACCAATCCTATAACAGATAGAGGCCTTATATCCAAAATATACAAAGAACTCAAGAAGTTAGACCGCAGGGAAACAAATAACCCTATTAAAAAATGGGGTTCAGAGCTGAACAAAGAATTCACAGCTGAGGAATGCCGAATGGCTGAGAAACACCTAAACAAATGTTCAACATCTTTAGTCATAAGGGAAATGCAAATCAAAACAACCCTGAGATTTCACCTCACACCAGTGAGAATGGCTAAGATCAAAAACTCAGGTGACAGCAGATGCTGGCGAGGATGTGGAGAAAGAGGAACACTCCTCCATTGTTGGTGGGATTGCAGACTGGTAAAACCATTCTGGAAATCAGTCTGGAGGTTCCTCAGAAAATTGGACATTGAACTGCCTGAGGATCCAGCCATACCTCTCTTGGGCATATACCCAAAAGATGCCTCAACATATAAAAGAGACACGTGCTCCACTATGTTCATCACAGCCTTATTTATAATAGCCAGAAGCTGGAAAGAACCCAGATGCCCTTCAACAGAGGAATGGATACAGAAAATGTGGTACATCTACACAATGGAATATTACTCAGCTATCAAAAACAACGAGTTTATGAAATTCGTAGGCAAATGGTTGGAACTGGAAAATATCATCCTGAGTGAGCTAACCCACTCACAGAAAGATATACATGGTATGCACTCATTGATAAGTGGCTATTAGCCCAAATGCTTGAATTACCCTAGATCCCTAGAACAAACGAAACTCAAGACGGATGATCAAAATGTGAATGCTTCACTCCTTCTTTAAATGAGGAAAAAGAATACCCTTGGCAGGGAAGGGAGAGGCAAAGATTAAAACAGAGACTGAAGGAACACCCATTCAGAGCCTGCCCCACAGGTGGCCCATACATATACAGCCACCCAATTAGACAAGATGGATGAAGCAAAGAAGTGCAGACCGACAGGAGCCGGATGTAGATCGCTCCTGAGAGACACAGCCAGAATACAGCAAATACAGAGGCGAATGCCAGCAGCAAACCACTGAACTGAGAATAGGTCCCCCGTTGAAGGAATCAGAGAAAGAACTGGAAGAGCTTGAAGGTGCTCGAGACCCCAAAAGTACAACAATGTCAAGCAACCAGAGCTTCCAGGGACTAAGCCACTACCTAAAGACTATACATGGACTGACCCTGGACTCTGACCCCATAGGTAGCAATGAATATCCTAGTAAGAGCACCAGTGGAAGGGGAAGCCCTGGGTCCTGCTAAGACTGAACCCCCAGTGAACTAGACTATGCGGGGAGGGTGGCAATGGGGGGAGGTTTGGGAGGGGAACACCCATAAGGAAGGGGAGGGGGGAGGGTGATGTCTGTCCGGAAACCGGGAAAGGGAATAACACTTGAAATGTATATAAGAAATACTCAAGATAATAATAATAAAAAAAAAGAAACAATAACAAAAAGTAATTCACAGAAGAACAAGACAGAATTTAATTTCATTAAAACATATTACTTAAAATGCACAGATTCTGTGCTATAGAATATGAGATGTAGAAACTAGAGAGGAAATTAGAACTGTCAAGGTTTATGTAGGCAATGAAACTACCTCTGAGAATTAAAATCAAATTAAGAGAAGCTTTGATAAAAACTAAAAATTCATAAAAAAAAAAAAAAAAAAGAAGTGGAGAGAGGGGCCTGGATAGGGGAGTGGGCAGGGGTGGGAACAGGAGGGATGAGGCAGAGACAGAATGGAAGGAGTACAGGGAAGCATCCTAGCTAGAAACCTAGGACAATGGTAATTCCTAGGAATCTCTGACTGTGTGCCTAGCTAGACTCCTTGAAATGGGGGATATGGAATCTAAACTGGCCATCTCCTATAACCAGGCAAGATGTCTAATGAAAGGACGGGGACACCAATCCAGCTATAAAACCTTAGAACCACCATTTGTCCTGCCTAAAAAATGTACAGAGGTAAAGGATGGAGCAGAATTTGAGGGAAGGGCCAACCAATGACAGGCCCAGCTTCAGACTCATGCCACAAGAAAAGGCCCACCCCTGACACCATTAATGATATCCTACTCTGCTTGCAGACAGTAGCCTAGCATAACCATCATCAGAGAGGCTTCACCCAGCAGCTGATGGAAACCGATGCAGAGACCCACAGCCAGACATTACGTGGAGCCTGGAGAATCCTGGGGAAGAGGGGGAGGAAGGACTGAAGGAGCCAGAGGGATCCAGGACACAAAGAGAAAACTTACAGAATGAACTGACCTGATCCCATAGGAGCTCACAGGGACTGAGCTGCCACCCAGAGGGCGTGCATGTGATGGACCTGGGCCCACTGCACATGTAACAGTTGTACAGCTGAGTCTTCATGCAGGACTTCAAAACTACTGTCTGCCTTTGGATCCCTTTCCCTTAACTGGGCTGCCTTGTCTAGCCACAACAGAAGATGCATCTAGTCTAAATGCAAAAGGATATGCCAAGTCTGGTGGATGTCCGTGGGAGGTCTCCCATTTTCTGATAGTATAGATTGCAGGGAGGGAAGGAAGTGAGAGCAAAGGGACTAGGCAGAGATGAGGGAGAGGAAGCTGTGATGGAAATATAAAGTAAATAGATAAATTCATAATAATAATTAAATACAAATACTGACCCTATAAGAACTAAAAATAATGCAAACCCTCATGCATATTCACTCTTTCCTTTACAGTGAGTACCAGGAAGGGATCTAAATGAGGATGAACATATGAACAAACTGTCACATGTATCCCACAGATATATTCTGGAAGGATATTGTCAAATAGCATATAACACAATGTGAGATTTCAAACCAAAAGGGAAAAGATGAACAGACACCCAACACTGTTAGAAATTAATGTCATTAAGACAAGACACATTATTTTATACTGAATATAGTATATGCTAATTCAGCATATGCTAATATAGCATATACCATAGAATACCAAATAAAAATATTAAAACATAGTTATGAAAACAGCATAAAAAGATAAATAAACATTATGCAGAAATAATCTTTAACATGACTATTTCACACCAAGATCTCAAAATAGATTTTGGAAGTTATAGGTTATATTTCAAGATGAAATAGAACAAAGTGACTTTTGAATAATAATCTTTATTAGCATATTTTCAAAGGTACATATAATCCTGAGCTACTACATTTATACATTTATCATTTTCTCTCTGAGGTGTACATGTAGTTGACTCCAACTTCGCAGTAAGTACATTTTCATATTAATCAGGAATATAAATAATTTAGAACATTAGTCTTGTCCCTTGGAATCACCTACTAACGTACTCTGGGTGTCTCACTGTCTAATTTTACAATGTGAAAGAGTTTAGACCACTGACTCTCAAGGAATTCCTTCTAAACCGCAAAACTGGGCAGTGCAAGGGCTGAGTCCTCGAATCTCACACAAAGTTTTAGACAACAATGAAGCTCTTTATCTCTGATCCATTCTCTTGAAGAAGTTGAGTCATTATCTGGCCAGGTGAGAAATGGTAAGAGAATCTCTAATTCTAACATTTCAGCTAATGCAAAAAGTCGTAAGTTCTCTTCACAGAGAAGCAGGTGTACACATATTTCAAGAAGAAAGTTTACCATGATCTAATGAAAAGGACTGCAACCCAGTGTCAACATGTCTCCGACGAGATGATGAAGTATTATAAAACATGTTGTCTGAAATACTTCCTCCAGTCCATCAAGGAATACATTCAGCAGAGTAACATTAAATTCCATAAATCCAGACCAGATTTTTGTAAATGCTAAATAAAAAGAAAGAACTGAAAGGCAAAAGTCCTGTAATCTTAGAGAAAAGACATTTATCTAACATCTCCAACTGTGGACTATATGTTCATCCTAAGTATTTTAATTTACTACCAAAATATTGTATCTTTCTACAAACAACAACAACAAAAAACAAGCATATAGTATCTAGAAATGTTTCTCTGACAAGAATGTCAAGTTTTTTAAAGTACACTCAATTTTCTGTTTTCCTGAATAAGGTAGCTATACTCTTAGGTTAAAATTACAGTAAGCAGTTCAAGCAAAAATGCATATTGCTTAGATTTTAAAGCAAGCAATTGTTTAAAATGTAAGTATAAATGTGAACCTATTATAGAAACATTTATAAACACTTCTCGGGAATAGTCCCACATCAACAAGTAATGGAACAACTGGTTGAAAAATAATGAAAGACTGATATTAGATATAACATTTGAGGACAAATGCAAAAATACCTTTATGATTTGAAAGAACAAAGACACGGCTTTATTTTTCCAAGTCTGAAAACCTAGCAGCAAAATGAACTTGCATATCATGTACTTCAGTGAGCATCTGATCAGAAAAGACTCACAAAGTCTTGAGAGACTACTATACAAACCAGGATGGACTCCATTAGGATAAATGATTTGAAGGTGTCCAGAAGAGCTTCACAAGGACGACTGGACACTCTCACCTGCATCAAGGGTTCATGAGAAGACTTAAGCAAAACCGTGCTCTGGATAACTGACTCTGATTGCACCCCAGTAACAAGCTCGGATAAGGCAAATCAAACCTAACAGATAAGCAATTGCCCAAGACACATAAGTTGCATGAAATCGCCTTGAAAAATCTTGTGTGCCAACCTGAAACAAAAAAATATTAAAGCAAGAGATTAGAAACTTTAAGGAAATGCCTTGGAAAACTTGTGTTGGCCTCCCTGTTTGCGATCCTATGAAACATATCTCTAAACTAAAACCACTAAGCACCTGTAAGATGACATGTAGCTCTTGACTATAATTGACACACGACAATGGTACTTGGATAACTATGAATTTTATGAAGTTAATAGAGAAGCACACTGCCAGACATGGTGATGCATGCCCGCAAACCCCAGAACTCAGTGCCCAAAATGAAGAAAACTGAAGAAGAAAATTCCTGTGACGTTTTCACTGTAAGGTGTTCAATCCATGTAAATGTTTACTCCCAGGTGACACGGTACACCACTGCTAATGACCTGGGCTCAGGTATATTAACCGAGAAACACAGCACACAGAAAGCAAAGATCGAGTCCCTCTCTTCTCTGGAGTGATTCTCGTGCCAACTGTCCAACTTCAGTCTCCTCTGAAACTAGTTCATCCTCATAGCAAATGTTGTTCTGAGTATAAGACAGTGCGTGACCAAGAAAGGTTGGTTCTGCCAATTCATCCAAAGTAAATGAGCTTTTGACAAACAAAGAGTGAATTTCTTAGTGCTAAAGACTTTCAAATGGGCACAAACAGCCTCTCTCCAGATAGACAGACTCCGTTGGAACAGTTCATGTGCAATGAAATTTGACTTCATAAAGTTAATATAATGTCATAAAATCTTTTATAATGCTGAAGAGATGGTATGGCTAGGAGCATTGACTGCTCACCCAGAGGACCTAGATTAGATTCTCATCACCCATATAAGGACTCACAACCATCTGTAACCCCAGTATTAGGGAGTCTGACACCTTCTGCTGGCCGCCATGGGCATTGGGTATACATGTAGTACAAAGACAGGACACACACAAAAAATCCATACACATAAAATCAGATAAAAATAAAGGTTTTTTTTAATATTAACTAATTAAAAATAAAGACATATCCAAGGATTGGATATCTTTTTTTTTAACTATAAGGCATTTTCTTTTACAATTTCTACTTTTTTTTAAAAAATTTATTTATTTATTCTATAGAAGTACACTGTAGCTGTCTTCAGACACACCAGAAGAGGGCATCGGATCCCATTACAGATGGTTGTGAGCCACCATGTGGTTGCTGGGATTTGAACTCAGGGCCTCTGGAAGAGCAGTCAGTGCCCTTAAACACTAAGCCATCTCTCCAGCCCAGGATTGGATATCTTAATGGCTGTAGTCCGTCAGAAGCTCTGGAGTCTGTCATGCTGAATGACCACTAACTTGGGGAAATCTCCGATGGCTGTCCCAAGCCACTACAGACCAAAGTTGATAAACTTGCAGAAAGAATTGTAATAGTAGTATTCAGTCTCCTGGCATAGGAGAGTACACCTGTAATCCCAGTATTGGGGAGGTAGAATCATGATCTCAAAGGATCATGAACTCAAAGGTCAACTCTGCTACGTGAGCCCCTGGATCAAAACAAAGCAACACAGCAGGTGGTACTCACAGTTAACCCAACTCCAATGAAAATACATATCATTCCGATGGTGACGTATGCACAGCAGCGTCTCCGGGGAAGGGCGCTACCCACCGAGGAGCTGCAGAGAGCAGAGCAAAGGGACACATTAAATATCTCTGCAAAGATTCCCCAGCGCATCTTCACGAGTTCTCAAGTATGGCTTTAGTAACTTAATAGCTTCATGTGTTTCTTCAAAGCGACAGACAGTACTGTTACACAACATTTTTCAACAAATGACAAAAGTCAATGGTGCCTTGTTCACTGACAATATTCATTTAAAAAAAATTTTTTTAATGGTAAATAAAAAAGCCACTGTGGTCCCTGGTCAACCTTCAGATAAATGTCCATATCCCAGAAGCCTTTTCGAAGTGGAGAATAAATGTTAACTACCAAGCAGCATTTGGCTTGCTTATGGTTTATGTTCAGAGCAGAAAATTTTGGAAATAGAGAAATGAATGAAAAGGGAAAGTAGTGCCCTATGTTCCCTTCTCCTGCCAGTCTTCATTCTGACCCAGAGAATGGGGTATGGATGTTTTCCTGTTAACAAGCACTGGACCAATGGGGTTCTGATACATAATCAACGACTCAACCATTCCCTAGTCACTGACACAGAAGTGCTTTTGTCATTATTAAAACTGTAAACTAAGCAACATTTTGTATATGTGCTGCCGAAGTGAGCATGCTAAGCATCATTTAAAAGCATTGTGCTTATTTTTTTCATCATTTAAAAAAAATTTAGAATTAGAATTATGACATTGCAAGAACTAACTTTTTAGGTTTCTTAACACGTACTGTTGAAAAGCCTCTGGGGAATTCATGGAAGCATATACTGCTACTGTACATCTCAATGAAATCCAAACTCTGCTAACATCTACCTACTTCCGCCTTGCATTTGGGTCATTTTCAAAATGATGCAAGTATAGCAGAAAGCAAGTCGTCCAAGCCTAGTGGGCACTGCTGGCTACTATGCATAGTTTTAATATACGCCATATGCAAGGCACTGTGAGTGAGCGACAAAATGAAGTTTCGCCTTCCCATGGCCAGTGTCAAGACTGTGTGTAATCATTCTGTGGGTGTCTAACTAAATAAGTGAAATTCAGGAACAAGCCAGAGAAATAAACACACTACTCTATAGAGGTTCAATTTCCTTCAATACCCAAATATTTCTAGAAGTTAATGAACTTTGCCAAAAATATATGTATTACCAGTTTTCCTGAACAAAACATTAATATAAATATCTGGGTGCCCCAGAGACAAGAATAGACACGGTACTGTGCAAGCAGCTGTCTGAAATCAATAGGGCATATAGAGCTCAAGCCTTTATGCTCTATTTAGCCTTAGACTGGTTTTGGTTTTATCTCTTAGGTATCCTATGAGCAGGACTCCTGCCTTATAGCTCAGACCTAAGTGGTCTTTCTCATTACAACTACCTGTCCAGCAATCTCTGGGGGTCTCTAATTTACCTTGCATGAAAAACAAAGAAAACTCATTAGAACTGAGCTCTGAAGAAGTCAAAGAGTATAAGTGAACGTTAGAGCTGCTTTATCCATGTACCAAAAGAGTAACTCAGGTACCCTAATCTCATGTGAATCCTCTTCAGACAATCCTTGTCTTTTTTTTAACTGTTCAAATTAAGTCACCAGAAAATGAAGAAACCATTGCTACTCCACAGCCTGTGCCAACCCACCACATGGATGAAGCAAGGACCAAGGACTACTCTTTGCACCCGTAAAAACCTTTCTAGTGTTTAATGCTATGCAGTGCTGTAGGCAATAGTCAGAATTGTTCCGTGCATCTGTCCAATTTTTAGAGATATGTGTGTTGAACTGTTCGTCTAGGAATTGACTTTTTATTTGCTTAATGTTCCATGGGGGAAATCTGTATTGATAAGACACTATCTAGTTCATTTATATTCTCATAACAAATATTTTCTTAACTTTCATCTTATCAGTAGAACATTTCCTTAATATTTTGTTATTCTAACTACTACACTAAACACTATTGTGTGTCATTTATATGTACGAGAATTCCTCAAACATATTCCTAGGTAATGTTGGGTTATGTTATAGACATATTTAATAAATATCAAACTCATGTCTTCAGTAAAATTGTATAAGGCATGCCATTACTCCACCTAAATTCTTGTCAACATTTCAACACTTAGTATTATTCTTATTTACCATGGCCAAAAATGGTTTTTAATTGTAGTTTTGAATATGTATTACCCTTTTTTTCTGAAGGTTAGGCATCTTTTCAACTACTAATTGGCTTCCTTATTTATTCAACACTTGTTCATGTCTTTAACATCTTTTGATAGAGAGTTTTTAATCAAGAAAGTCAATGTAATAAATAGCAACTCATTTTTTAAATTTATTTTATTATTTTTAGTTATGTGAAGGTGTGTGTGTGTTCATGTTTACAGGAGTGTAGGTATCTAAAATGGCCAGATAAGTTGGGCCCCCCAAAACAGGAATTACAGATGGTTGTGAGAAACACAGATTAGACCCAAGGAACCACACTGAGGTCCTTGATAATTTTGTATTGGAAATTTTCACTCTTCTTTTAAGGGTTATGATTTTTGATGCCTTATCTAGGAAGTTCTTTCTTATCCATCACCAACATACTTTTCTGTTTTTTAAAGTCTTTTTTTTTTTTTTTTTGCTTTTTATTTGTAGCTTAATTCGCAAGACCATGGTCATTATAACTGCCAGTTTTCATTTTTGAACATTTGAACTTATATTTATATACTACATTTTATTTATTACACAGAACACAAGTATGAGGTTTATGTTTCTGATGAACTGACTATAGTGCTAGTTATTTTGATATTAAACAGTTAAGTTAGGACATGGGAATAAAAGAGAAACACAAGCCATAAAAGGCAAACCACAGTTAAGGGAGTTTATTTCTCTTGGGTAGAAAGTCAGATGCGGGCATTGGCAGACTCCACTCAATTGGTAGCAAAGTTCCCTGCCGCTGTTACCTTTCCAGACAATCAGAGAGAGGAGAGAATACACAACCAAGCAGTTCTGTGTTTGAGGAGTACGGTAAGAAGCTGGACTTGCCACTTTTACTCAGATTCCATAGCGCATAGCTATCCCAACTGTAGGGGATGATATAGCTGAGATTAGGAATATGTTGGGAGCAGAGCTCAATTAATAAAAGGAAGAACAGCACCAAAGACTTGCTATTGAACCCCACGTGAATGTTTTGACTCTAATGAGCATTTGTCTGGTGTGTATTTGCCTTTGGTGAGTGTTTCAGGGGTATAGCTTTTTTTTTTTAATCTATTTTCTTTCATTCTATGCTCAACTGTTCTATTTTTAACCCTCTGTTTTGGCTTCCATTTTGCAATTAAGATACTTGCTGACACAAGCTATCTTTTTCTTGTCTCCCTTTCCCGGTAGGCTATTTTTCATTACCTACTTGTTAGGGGGTAAGTACATACTAAGGGCTTCATTGGGAGGGAATCGATTCCAGCCTTTCCAACGTCTGAAAGGCAAAGGCCATTTCTCTTTACCTGACCGGTAAAACCTTAGATAGCCCAGCTATGACTGCATCTCTGTTGGTGGGCCCTTCAGGATTCTTCTTAACTCTCATAAGATATACATAAAAGAGGATGTTTGCTATAGTTAATTATTTTAAAGCATACATAGAAAACGAAGAAAGGTTATTTAGTATTGCCAGGAAACTAATTATGTTTCAAACTATAAACTTCCCTATTCACAAACCAGTCTATGAAATGCTAGGCTTATAAGGGATACTTGCAAAGTGCGAGGATAGCTATTGCCAAACAACGTTCTTAATGGTTTCAGATGGGGTAGCGGGGGAAGCTGAGTGCTGTGGACTGAACATTGCTTCTTCCCTTCTGAACCTCGCCTTGGAGTAAAATGTTCACTGTGAGCTTTTAAGAGGATGGGACTTGAACTGGAAGAATGTAGGAATGTGTGGCTTTTGAAAGGTGATTAGGATTGGATAGTCACCAGGAGAGACCTCCATGAGTGAATCTAGTTTTGTTTTGTTCTTAAAGAATAGGCAGGAAGACCAGAAAGACAAACGTGTATTTCCCCAGTCACTTGCCATGTGAAACTTTGCCACCCCAAAATTCTCCCAGCAAGAAGGCTGACATCATCATATCTAGGCTCTTAACCCTAGATCATATAAGCTAAAATAAACCTTATTTTCTTCTCTTTATTATGCATGAAGCCTTAAATATTTCATTATTGCAATACCAAATGAACCAACACAGTGAGGTTTCAAGACAGGGGGGAACTGAACTAGACAGAAGGATGAGCCGTTTTAGTTCATAATCATAGCCAGGGTTCTAGCTTGAGAGAAAAAAACAGAAGTTAGTAAGCTTTTGGATTTTAGACAATGGACTTATAATGAACATTCTGGAGGGGGAAAAGGACAGAAAATGTTTCCTCAGAATAATGTATCTAGCATTAGAAGGACAAACTTAAGAAAGCAATGGACAGGATTCAGATAAGAAGCAGACATGACAGATTTCTGAATTGGGCAGCATACAAATCACACATTTGCATGCCATGAGAACTGCTGGAAATATGAAGCCAGAGTTTAAAACCCTATGTGGATCTGTGCATGGGTTTTCTAGGAAACTGCTTGAAAACTTCATGGCTGGAGGCCAAAGAGAAGTCAAAAGACCACTGTCACAGCCTGAACATGACATGATGAATAAGTGAAGCAAAACCAAAACATGAAGAAAAAGAAGGAAAAAGTAAGACATCAAGACACATAAATGATATGATGCCAACATTCACATATGGAGAATAAAGACAAGAAATGGTTGGAATTCTGGCTGCACTGGGGTGATAGGGTAATCTTCATTGGCATATCCATCATCTAGCTATAAGAAATGCTGGGGTGCAGAGTGTGGTCGGGATGTTGTTCAAGGTGTTTGTGATGGCAGTTAGATCACAGAATGAAATAACTGTGGAGAAGATCCTGAACAGGGACTGTCCAAGACAGTCAGGGCTACCCTGCCATGTAATGAAACGGAACGGAAGGAAGGAAGGAAGGAAGGAAGGAAGAAGGAAGGAAGGAAGGAAGGAAGGAGGAAAGAAGGAAGGAGGGAAGGAAGGAAGGGAGGAGGGAGGGAAGGAAGGAAGGAAGGAGGAAAGAAGGAAGGAAGGAAGGAGGAAAGAAGGAAGGAAGGAGGAAAGAAGGAAGGAAGAAGGAAAGAAGGAAGGAAGGAAGGAAGGAAGGGAGGGAGGAAGGGAGGGAGGAAAGAGGAAAGAAGGAAGAAAAGAGAGAGAGAGGAAGGGAGAGAGGGTGGGCCTGCACGTAATAGGGGAGAGAGATAGACAGACAGACAGGAGAGAGAGAGAGAGAGGGGGGGGGGAAGAGAAGAGAAGAGAAGAGAAGAGAAGAGAAGAGAAGAGAAGAGAAGAGAAGAGAAGAGAAGAGAAGAGAAGGAGAAACTAATTCCAAATTTCAGCTTTCAGTTATTCTGGTGAAAGGAGAAGAAAGTAACAGCCATGTTGTCACAAAACTTATTCCCATGGCAGAGAGACAAGCTGAAGACTCAGTGAATCTAGCAAACTCGAGACTCTTGGTATCAACCATGATGAAGAAGAATCTCCTGTCTCCTGCCAGCTCCACATCCTCTAGATGACTGAGATCTGCTGTCCAGTGCATCTAGGAAATAAGGTACTCCTTGAACCAGGCTCCTCCATCCAGGCTCAGTCCTCTCAGTGTGATCTTAACGGCAGGGCTACACTGACTCCTCCCTAGCCTTTGCACGGGTGCCTGCTTCTGCAGTGAGTCACCCTGACATCTTCCTCACAAATCCCCTCTTAGCTACAGCTCAGATCACATCCTCTCCTTGACACCACCTCGCAGGATCCCGCTCCTGCCCATCTTCAAAGCAGAGCACACATTGCCAGGGTAGCACTTAAATGTTTTACTGTAGTTTTTCCACCCTGCTCCTTCCCCACCTTTTGACTACCCTAAAGAATGGCTCCGAGAGCAAGAATCCGTAAGAACTGAAAACACTGGAAAGGGATTCACAAAGGAGCTCTTGGTGATGTAGAACTGACACTCAATGACGATTTGATGGAAAGTCAATGTCTCTCTTAGTCTTAGGTCCATTATAGCATTTCAGTGGGGGACAACAGCCCAAGTTGTACTTCAGAATGCTAGGACTGCTTATCCAGAGGGCAATGAAAGAAAAACAGCTGCAATGGCCTCCACATCTGCATGAATAAGGAATATGGGAACACATTTCTTTGCCTGTGGAGACGCGGGGAAATGCTTGTGAGATTAACACATAGCATACTCGTTCCGCAGGAATAATTTAAGAATTCTTAACCAAAAAGAAATTCTGGAATAGTTACGTTTAAAGTAATAAAATGCTATCTTGGTATCTTATACTAATAGCACCTTCATGTTGCTACAAAGAAAAGCATGCCAAAGGAAATCTGGAAGCCAGCCATGGGTGTTCAATGCGATGACAGCATCTGCCTTCAAGGAACAAAGGCTCCGAGTTCTCCCGTGGTTAGCATGACTCCAGTTCTGCAACCATCTTGCTAGAAGGATGTTTAAGCTGGTTTAGTCCACATGAATCTCTATGCACACTGCTCCCTGGGTTACTGATACAAAGTCTTCTTTATATCAAGACAGCCTTATGGTCAGAAATCTAACATTCTTATCATCAGCAAAAACAATGCTACTGTTCTAAAGGAGTTAATCAAACGGGTCCCTTAAGTATAACCCTTGCCCTCTCTCAACAGTTTCTTACTGTAAAACTGCTAACCTGCACTCTAAGATTGTTGTAAAAGCTCTGGCCACTGAGGCTTCCAGGTGTCTGGAAGGCCACGATCACTGTGCCAAGCACCCAATCCCCCGCTGCCTACTTTTTATAATTTTAATACTACTTAATGTCCTTGCAGAAGATATTTCCCACTTAATTTTGTGCATTTTTGATACATTCATACAAAAGTTTTGATAGCATGCTTATTTACAAATGTTGGGCATTTTTGTCTCCTAACATGCTATTTTTCTGTGTATGTTTTGGGGGTTGTCTGCTTTTCTTCTCCATAAATGGACTTCCAATAGAGTCAAGAAAACTAAGAACTTAGGTGGTTAATTTCCCAAATTTAAAATATCTCTTCTTTCGAAGTTAAAAATAAACAATAAAGAAAATTATCCCAGAAGTCTATTTAGTTGAAATCATTTAGCAGCAGTGAATGGAGACATTTTATTATGTAGTCTTGATTGTTTTCAGACACTTTAATTATTTTCTCTGACAAACCATTCTTGGGACTTTTCTACTCTCAAATTAGATGAAGCTAATTAGATCATACTAAAGGTCATAAAAAGTATGAGCCCATATTTTCTGTTTTAAGAACTGAATTGTCAAAACATTCCAGTTTAATTGACTTTGCTTATATTATAATTCACACGCCTAAGTGGATAATCATTTTTAATTAAACTTTCATTACCAAAATAAATGTTGTGTGAAAAGGTTAACAAATCAAGCCCAAGAACACTATGATTTAAAAGCTCTTCTTGAAAGGTTGGTTGCCTAGGAACTTGGGTTCTTAAAAGTTCCCAGCATCATGAAGCAAAGAAGTGCAGACCGACAGGAGCCGGATGTAGATTGCTCCTGAGAGACACAGCCAGAATACAGCAAATACAGAGGCGAATGCCAGCAGCAAACCACTGAACTGAGAATAGGACCCCCGTTGAAGGAATCAGAGAAAGAACTGGAAGAGCTTGAAGGGGCTCGAGACCCCAAAAGTACAACAATGCCAAGCAACCAGAGCTTCCAGGGACTAAGCCACTACCTAAAGACTATACATGGACTGACCCTGGACTCTGACCCCATAGGTAGCAATGAATATCCTAGTAAGAGCACCAGTGGAAAGGGAAGCCCTGGGTCCTGCTAAGACTGAACCCCCAGTGAACTAGACTATGGGGGGAGGGCGGCAATGGGGGGAGGGTTGGGAGGGGAACACCCATAAGGAAGGGGAGGGGGGAAGGGGATGTTTGCCCGGAAACCGGGAAAGGGAATAACACTTGAAATGTATATAAGAAATACTCAAGTTAATAAAAAAAAAAAAAGTTCCCAGCATCCCATATTTAATAGGAATGACTTATAGGGTATAAATTCTCTCTGTATATGGCATGGGTTACCCCAAATATGAACTTTCCTGGTGGGTATTTGGAATGTGCTTGGCAGTGTTCCCCAGGGCACCAAGCCTCAAGGGAGTGCCCTTAGTAGACACAGTCTGCAGGTGTAATAACAATTCTTTCACAGAAGACTCCACTTGGAAAGGCCATTTTAAAGCTTTTGCTTGGTGTCTCTAAGCTTTGTGGCCCATTTGTCCTTTCCCTTTGCTGAGTATATTTAATGGTCCTCGGCTAGAGTACATCGCATCTGTGCGTAGGACTGATTCCTGTGAGTTCTGCTTGGAAAGTCCTTGGTCCTCAGAATCCCCAACACATATGACACAAAATATTTTTAATCAATATAGCTTTTGTGGTTTCCCATGTTCATACAGTGTTTTTGTCATTTTCCCTTCGCAGACCAGTTCGAAACACAGATAAATATAATGGATAGTTAAAGCAGCCAATCACATAAACTTTGCCAGAGTAATAATCTCATTAGGAGGGAAGCGAAAAAACTAACCATCAACCGACTGCAGACTCAAAAGCAATACAGGTTTTTCTCCTTGATGACAATGCGTCTTACAGATTAATTGCAAAATACTATAATCTTCGTAGCATTTGAAAGCTCTCCAGGAAACTTGATAATTTATTAATTTTACTCTCTTAAAAAATGGATTTTCCTTTAAAGAACAATAACTAAGCCCAATTGTTTTCACTTCGAACTGGAATGTGTTAGCCTAAAGATGCCTGCCTTAGCTTTGTCTTGAAAGGGATAAGTAAGCATGCATTCACTTCACGGCAGGGCTCAGGAAGCGAATCTGCTTCAGGGAAAGCTCCCAGCTCTCCCGATTGCTCTCAAGAACTTCTCAATGCTATCTCCAGCACAGAACTTACATTTTTTTGCAGTGTGGGCATTTTGCCAGAGTGTTGAACCTCAGTTCCATCCACTGTAAAATAAACAGAGAGAAGGATTTGAAAAGAATAACAACCGAAAAGCAGCCAATCTGAGAACTGTTTATTTTAGTCTAAATGTCACCAGGGATCATGACACAACCATCAATCACCTTGCAATTCCATAGGTTGTTTTGTTTTTTGTTTTTTTTAATCTCCAACGGTTCTCTCAACCCCTAGAACACATTTGGGATTCCAGCCTGAACCGGTTCCCATGACTCTCACAGGGCTCTACCACCACCCAGATTTGGCTCCCAAGGAAAACAGCATGCACTCTTTCCCCTGCATTCTTTGTCTGCTTATCATGTACCTTAAAACTTTATTTCCCTCTACCCCTGAGGACCAACTTGTAAATACTTGAATACTCTGATCTGTGACCGTTTTACATTTTCTATTTCACTTGTGTGAGAAGCCACAGCATACACAATAAACTAACCACCAAGATGCTGACAAAACTACAACCAGGAAAGTAGATCTTGCTCCCTCGTTGCTTATCAAATGTAACAAAAACATATTAATCCTATGATACAATTTTCTTCCCAATCTACCAGTAAATGTGGTAATAGAATATGTCACCTTTCTCATAGAAATGTCATTCAGCTACTCAAAATAGCATACAGACTTTAGGGCAAAGTCTTTCAAAGAAAATTCCTGTAAGCTAAATCTTTACCTCATGAAAGAAAGTATGTTCAAATGGCTTTCTAAGTAGGTGTGGTTGTTGCTGTGAGTTCCAGTGTATGTATCAGACCCTGGGTTTGCTGGGATACCCCAACAGACTTTCTAATTGTTCATTTTGCTTTAAATAAGATAGCAGTATATTTCATAGTTCCACAGGGAGATAAATGTCATTAGTCTTGTGTCAAAACAAGCTTCCCATATAAAAGTTAATTTTTATTAAAGGTTTTTAGGTGGTCAATTTCTACTTGTTATGAGTTTTCAATAACTTATGTAGAATTTAATGTTTTACCAATAGCAAAATATAATTTTAAGAAAACATCATATGAATTTTTCTTCATCCTTAGCTTTCAGAAATGAGCAAAGAGGTATGGATTTCCTGTGCTCAGTTTCTTCATTTTAATAAAAACTTCAGGAAACTCAGCAAACCTTGACAAAACCTGCCCATTCCTGATCTGTCACGGCAGGCCTCTTAGTCTCAAAGTGAGAAAGGAAACTTCATGTGCCCGCTCAGTCTTCTCAGAGAGATTAGCTTTCACCATCTGAGAACGTCAATCAAACCCACATTGTTTTCAGGTTACAACCAAACTTCCTCTCACTGCTTTCTCTGTGAGATATACTGGTTGATTTCAGTTATTCTTATCTGCAAAAGATTCTTGATTTAATATTCCAAACAGAGATCTATGCCGATTGACACAGAAACTGGAACAGAGCAGGAAATGAACTGAAGTGTACTTTCCTATCTTCATAGCAGAGATAGATGGGTGAGTTCATTGGAGATGTTACTTATAAACAGCTTTGCATAACTGAATGTAACAATTCAAACAATAATAGTGCCTGAAGGAGACAATTCCACAGCCCTTAGGTCAAGGGTAACCCAAGTCTTAAGGTTGACACACTGCAGAATGTGAATTTTAGGGGACCAGTCAAAGGTCAACATTATCTCAACACTATTATTTTATAGTGAACATTCTAGCACAGGTTAATCTCGGCAAGTTCATTGAAAACAAACACAAGAACTGATAGTGAAAGAGGTAAATTACACGGCCATCAAACTGACACGAATGGTGCTGGTGTCACCTCCAGGTCTCTCTGCAGCAGAATCAAAAAGGAAAAGATTCTATGGCTGTAACTGATTTTGTAGGTTATTTAATTGAATGAAATATATTTCTGCCAAGAATTTGATTTTCTACAATCTCCCTATCTAAAATGTTGTGCCTGATACTCTTAAAATGTTACTGTTCAATGTTTAAGTCCTGGCAGAAAAAAAAAATTCTTTTTTTTTCTGGCATGTTGATCATTTCAGGTAGTCCCTACCCAAGGTATGACACCTGCAAGAGACTCTGAATCCAAACACAGCATGTCCACCTCCTTTATGAAGACTCAACCCCTCTCTGACCTGCTTCCTCCCTGCTGAAGGGAGCATCTTTCTGGTGCCTCGTGTGTGTGCGGTTCCGTGGTGAGATGGTATGAAGCAGAGTCTGGTGTGCATCCCAACCATCCCTGCTCTCATACACATGCTGCCCTGCATGGCTGGCACACATCCGTGAGCTAGAAGAACACAACATGGGACCAGAAGAAAGGTGTACTACTGGGCTCCTTGAAGCTCCTTGTCTGCAGTTCTCATCTCAGCCTTTTGGATGCTCTCTTCATTAATTAAAAACAGAAATGAATGGTAACTAGACCAGGATCAGCAATGTTGGCCTTATGTGTCCCCCTTACTCACAAGCATATCCTCAGTCCCTCAAGTTCCATATCGCTGAGCTCCCATGCTGGAATGCACAACTACATCTTCAGAGAAGCTGTAGATTGGCACCTACGCCCGTATGGCTGCAATCTTACGATCACCCTCATCTGTGTGGCTCTGGCTATCTTTGTATAATGTTAAGACTCAGAATTGCCAATGGTGGTTGGAAAAAGGCGTGTGGTAGACATTGGCTCCAAGTTTGATATGTGTTTTCAGAAGAGGAATGAGCGTATCTATCACAGACACATCTATGTTCCTGTAGGCATTTCTCCTGACAAAACTGGTAACTCCCTTTTTGTGAACTCTGTGCTTTTCAGGTGAATTCTGATTCGGATGTAACCGTAGACCTTCCGTTCCCCTTCCCTTGTCTCTGTCTCTGCCCTGACTCATCTATAAAGAGATGTTATCCATTCTCATTTCTGCTGTATAGGGGAATCTGCATCCATTTGGTAGTGTTTCTTCCCCATGATTCCAGTGGGTAAGCTGGTGGGGAAACCAGCCCTTTGTCTTCCAGGCTCCAGGAGCAAGGAGAGAGTAAAGAAAGGTTATTGGTCTTTTGTGGCCAATCTAGTTAAATGACCAGGTTCTTGTCTTAAAAAAAGAAAAGCTCACTTCTGTCAAAAAAACTAAAAGGAACTTCTCTAAAACTAAATCATGTTAGCCATCTTGAAGTATCATATTTATTTCTAACCCATTCTACTAAACAGATAAACTCAGGGGCCCCATGATACATTTTCAACTAAAAAAGCCCATAAATAAGGCTTTATTGCATAAAATCAATCATTTATTATCACCCCACTAAATAACAGACAATGAGAAACACCTGGAAATACGTTACATCGAAACTGTCATTTCCCTCTGCTATGGCACTTACTCTGTATTCGAGTGAAGAAAATCTTTCCTGATTGACAGTACAGCTTGGTGCATTTCAGGGGAAAGTTTGAACCATGACAGGATAAACAGCTCACCATCCTCATCTTTAATCAACAAAAGAATGACTCAGCACATTTGCTGGATTATGCCTCTGGACCGTGAACTGTTGTGACTCAGCACAACAGCGAGCTATGCCTCAGAACCACTAACTGTGATTCGACACATTGGTGAGTTAGGCCTCTGAGCCAATAACTGTGACTCAGCACATTTGGTGACTTGTGCCTCTGACCCATTATCTGTGACTCAGCACATCTGGTTTGCTGGGGAGTTTTATAAAAGAACACTAACCTCAGTCAGGATGAATATGCCTTTTATCAGCAAGTGCATACCTGTCCCCAGGAGACTCAGTGTTAACCTCTGTTGCAGGTTAAGAAATGTCTTTATATTCCTGATGGACTGGCTTAAGCCTGCATATTCACTTTATTTCTTCTAGCAAATTGTTTTTTTGTTTTTCATTGTTGTTATTATGCTTTTGTTTAAAATGTCATAAGTATCTTCTAAGAACCACAGGATTTCTTTTTCTTTTGTCTCTAAAAAAACTCAACTACAGTTCAGCCTAGTTTTTCATCCTACAGAATTAAATGCCTGCATACTTTTATTTATGAACATGACTTCACTTTCTTTTCTGAGGAATTTTTTAGTCTCTTGATTTTTTTTTTCTCCACTCCGGTCAAAGAATGGGTAGAAAAGAATCAATATCATTCACATTTAGCACAATAATGATAAGGTCACAAGTGAGATGAGCTTTGTAGCCAGCATTCACTTAGGAACACTGGGCGAATCCTTAGTCCCCCACCCCCGGATATGCTGGGGATAGAGCCCAAGCCCTTCTAACTGTCTGACCTGCTTTGAAAGCCCAGCAAAGGAGAGAAACAGCTATCACTAAGCTCCCAGACCCACTGGGCTTCTCTCCTTAACCTGAAACCATCAAAATCTATTCCCATCCTTTTAATACTATGTTCTCACTCGTGACTAAAAATAACTTCCCAGAGATTTTGAAATCATCTTTACATTCTGTATTTTTAAACCAAACATCTCTTCTGGATAAAGATTTTGAGTTTTTAATTATTATAACTGTGTGAGTAACATAGGCTAACACGATCATCTGACTCAGTCTCCTGGCCTAAGTGTTAAGTAAAAGATTTGACTATAAATGTGAGTCCGTGGCTTACATATAACAAAATACCAAAATAAATAAGTAATGTTTTATGATTATAAAACTATCCCCCTTACACATCTATTTAAACTCTCAATTTGGATCATTTCTCTAGAATTCACTATTAGATGATTCTCTTGGTACTAAAGAAAGGGCGTGAAACCGGAAAAGAATAAGGAATTGGGAGGGGGCTTACTGGGGCAGGGGTGGGCGCGAGTAACTGGGAAGTGGGAAAATATTACAGAAAGAACCACAAAAACACACTTTGTTCAAAATGCTATAATGGTATCTAACATATTACATCGCAAATTAAATATATATGTTGAACATTTTCTTAAACATTTTCCTTACTCTTTCCCATATTATTAACACTATCATTCATTTTTCTTTCTCTCAAATTATTAATACTTTTTCTAACCATCATATCAAAAGCTGAACATCTGTTTACCCCATGGACTTCGAGGGCATATATCCAGATACCTAAGTGTAAACACCTCCTTTTTAATTAGCAATTTTTACATTTCTTCTTCTTCGTGTGTGTGTGTGTGTATATGTGTGTGTGTGTGTGTACACTCACATTGTAGAGGTCAAAGGATGATGTGGGAATCACTTCTTTCCTTCTACTATGTAGCTTCCTAGGTTTGAGCTAGGTTTATCGGGGTTGGCAGGGGTGCCTTTACCCGCTCAGCCATCTTGCCAACCTTACGTAAAGCAATTGTACAGTTTTGTACTCCTAGGATAATGCCATGTCTTTCAGGTGAGGTGGGTCTCTGCATTAAAGCAGTGTACTCCCGTGCTCTATTCTGAACACACTTCGCAGGGTTCTAGTCCTCCCCGTACTGTCAGGTTAGAAAACTACGAAGGTAGAGGTTGCTTGCCACCATTTCCTTGGGATCTGCTCAGTACCTGGTGCGCACACCATATTTTTTTTACCAAATTACATTAGCTTTTGCACAGTAAATCTAAAGATAATCATGGAAAGATCAGGAATATAAAATATGGAGAATGCATGATCGTCACAGAAGGAGATCCCTGAGTGAGTTGATAAGAGATCTGTTCTGAAGAATTCTAAACGATATCACAATTCAAAAGGCAGTTTCCTCATGTGAGAGGAAGAGCAACAAATGTGTTTAATATGCAGGTAGCCAAGTCAATGTACTTTATGTCTGCTGACATCTATAAAGTATGCTGATCTATACTAAGTCAATATGAAGAAATTGTAAACAAATCTGTGACTTATTCCAAGTATATTCTCTAATTTATGTAAGCGCTGTTCTAATCAATAAAATATAATGTAAAAGAAGGGATTTATACTTCATCCTAGATCAGACAAATCTGAGTGATTCTTATGAAATGCACATAATTGAATGAGGGAATAAATTTCCATCTCCTTCTCCAAGTACAACTAAAGTAACAGTCAATGACTTTAAAGATGAAGGATACATCCAGGTGGCGGTGGTGGTGCTCACCTTTAATCCCAGCACTAGGTGGGGGAGAGACAGGAAGATCTCTGAGTTCTCAGCCAGACTTACAGAGAGAGTCCCAGGGCAGCCTGGACTATACAAGGAAACTCTCTCTGGACTAACAGGGGAAAAAAACCAACCAAGCAACAACAAACCCAGAGGGCAAATGGCTTCTAAATTGTATTCAGCAGAAATCAAAGACTTAGCAAGTGATTTGGTGAACCAGATGCTAAAACACAACTCTTTACAGAGACACATGCCAGAAAAAGCAGGCAGGTTCCCACTGAGGAAAGTTCTAGCAGGTCAGGTATTTGAACCTACTATGTACTTTCAAACAGGGTGTTAGAGACTGTGCTAAAAACAAGGAGTATCAGACTTCCATGCCAACTGGGGCAAGAGTCACGGTAACCAAAATGCAGAAACAACTCATAAACTTGCTGACAGACCAAGAAATGGTGGCATACACATGAAAAGAAATGGTTCTGTCTTTAAATGGAAGGCAAACATACCACTTTATGACAATATAAGTGAACACGAAGAATATCATATTAGGGGTCTGGAGAGATGGCTCAGAGGTTAAGAGCACTGTCTGCTCTTCCAGAGGTCCTGAGTTCAATTGCCAGCAACCACATGGTGGCTCACAACCATCTATAATCAGGTCTGGTGCCCTCTTCTGGCCTGGAGGCACACATGCAGGCAGAAAGCTGTATGATGTATACATAGTAAAGAAATAAATGTTAAAAAAAAAAAGAATATCATATTAAATGAAACAAGTCAGACATGGAAAGGTTAACACTGTGTGATCACCTCTGTATCCAGAACTGAAAACAGTGAAACCCACAGAAACAGAAAGGACAGAATCATTCCAGAGGCTCAAGAAGAATTAGGAGTGATCTACATGCAACTATAGCTTGCGACATTGTCTTATCCTCTTGAAATGACAAAGAAAGAAGACGGTGAGTGTCTAACTGTTGTTGTATTATACTAAAAATGATCTAAATGTTAACGAGTCTGACTTTGAGCCTCCTAGATCCATGTATGATTTCTGGTTGCCAGCTACATCGCAAGGTTGAAAATCAAACATTATGGTATTCCTTGTAAAATCTCACTGAACAGCCAGAAGCGCTCCTCATGCAACACATGCAAGAGAAGAGTGATTTACTCTGATAAGGAGTTGAGCTAACAAGCCTGTGACCTTACAGTTTCCTGTGACCTTAGGAAAGCCGAGGGAGCAGTCTAAAAACAAAGAGGTTAAAGTCTGCAGCCTAAGCAGGAGTGAGTACGTCACTCCATCGTTGCCTGGAATGCTGTATCCCACTTTCAATTTTCCCAGGGGATCAGAGAATCTTTCCCCAGGGAACCTGCTACTTCAGCGGATCTGCATGCCATGTATTCATGAATGACAAATTTTCAAAGAAAAGGAGAAAATGGAGAAATCATCTAGCCTCTGTCTACACATAGAGTCCAGTAAAGGAACTTACATAAACATTTGAATAAAATTTCTACTATGAACGAAACACATAGAGAAATCAGGACAAAGCAGAGAAAAAGCACTGAGAAAAGTATCACCCTCTAAAAAGTTATTTCTAAATGATACCAGGGGGAAGAGATTATAAACAAAAGGAAACAGAATTTGAAAGGCTCTTGGGTACTGAGGCTTAAGTTAGATGATTTGAAATAAACCCAGAAGCCCACAGAAAATGGGCTTTCCCTGGAACTTGTCTTCATGAAATTTCAAATCAATGAGGAAAATGAAAGAGAAGGAAAACACAAGGAGAAATATAGAAGAATGGGTCAGATAGGAAGGCCCTAGAATTAGAACAGTCAGTCTCCTTATCTGGGGGTAGAAAATCTGCAACTTTCCAAAAGGAATAACTGAAAACCTCGAATTCATTAGCTAAATTGTTAGGCAAATTTGATGTTAGATTAAAAACTACCGACAGAATAAAGGGTACTTCCTGTCCCTTCACAGAAGGACAAAGTCGGCAGCCATGAAGATAGCACTTGATGTAAATCTGCAGACTGAAACACACTTTCCAGGATGGAGGTGAAGGAGGTTCCAAGGTGACAGCTACAGAGCAAAGAGCTAAAATAAAAGATTTTAGACACATCTACTAGATATCTCTATACATCTAAAACATGATGTAAAGAACTAATAATCTGCACACAGAAAACAGAAAGGCACATATTTACAGTTCCAACAAAACACTGGAGGTCATGTGACAAAACTGGGCTAGGTCTCATGGCTCAGCTGTGAGGAAGACTGCTCTAATCAGAAAAAGCTGCAAATCCTAAGGAACATGGTAAGTCCACTGGGAATAAGGGAAGGAAAGGAAGGTGAGGAGAGGAGGAAGGCGGTGTGAGTGCAAACGCTCACGTCGGGTGACTACTCGGAAAAGAACAGCTAGGCCGTAAAAAACCGATGTCAGTCAAGTAGCTGGAAGAACTGAAGGCATCTGAGGGACATGGGCTGGTAATCAGGTAGATGAGGAGGCCCCAAGCCCAATTAGATATTTAGGACGTGTGTATACAAACTGCTTTAATACAATACACACTTGCACGGAAAAAGTCCATTCATCCCATGGCGGCGTTCATGGACTTCCTTGCCAAGACTCTAGAAAGTATCTAATACTAAGAACCTAAAATAACTCTTTTCTCCTATGTCTTGAAGAGAAAAAAAAATTTTTTTTCACCCTCCCTGTCCTGGAACTCACACCGTAGACCAGGCTGGCCTCAAACTCAGAGATCTGCCTGCCCCTTGTCCCTACACCACAATGCTGAGGAAATCCTCTCTCACATTCCTGATGGGGTGAGTCGTGAAATTAATTCTTTAAAGTTCAACTGTGAGTTAAAGTTGGCAGTACTAAAACAACTTCAATAGAATTGCTCACATCAAAATACTCCTCTTTTAGGTTCTGCCCAATGGTTTTTCTAATCACGGGTATCAGAATTAATTTTCTTTTCTCCAAGTAAAAATTTTAAAGTCAGAACATTTTCAATAAATCATGTAAGAATTCTTCTTGAATTCTTGTATTTTCTAGAAGCCGTAAAGCTGGGTTAAACACACGCACTTTGCCACTCAGTACAGCGAGAAATGTGGTAAGATTTATTTGCTCACAAATATACCCAGCCCCCCCCCCCCATCGAGCTAAAGCTGGAGGCATCTTCGTCTAATTCACAAAGGATGTTATATACCCGGCCAAACGCTGGACTCGGCAAGCTTCATCAATAAGTCTCTACTTTAACTTTGTGATCAATGCACACTTGGATAAAACTATACGATTATAAACAGTCCTCAGATCTACGAGAGGATGACCCAGATGACTAGTGTCCTATGACCAACGTACAGCTACTTACCAGGAACGTGTTCCCGCAGTGCCCGCACACTACCCTTGTACCTTCCGGCTGGACTGGCAGCGCAGGTTGAGCCGGTTGCTCTTCAGAAATGAGCATTATGGGGCCAAGGTTGATTATGCGTCGACTGTGAAAAGAAAAAGCAAACAAATCCATTGACCCAAACGCAGACCGAAGGCAAACCCAGAACAAATCAACCGCATCAAGTTTCAAATAATAATCTTTCAAAAGTAAAGCAAATATATACGTGGAAATATATCTATAAAGCATGTGTGTGTGTGTTTGTGTGTGTGTGTGTGTGTGTGTGTGTGTGTGTGTGTGTGTGTGTGTATTACATTTCAAGTAAAAGCTAGTTCTAGTCAATGTCCTTGGGAATCACTTAGCAGCCATTTCTAAATCTGTATAACTTCAAATCAGAGAAGAGTTCTAATCTACACAGACAACTTAAATTTGATAGAGAACGAACGAAAAAGTGTTTTTTTCTACATGAATAAATGGGTCATGAAAGTAGTAAGTACTGAGCTAAACCAAATGTCTCTGGAAAGCCCAGTATTGTTTGATAGTTATTCACTCAGATAAGGAAAGAAAGGAACGTGGGGTCCATGCTTTCTTTTTCCTCTCCAGTCCGATGATGCACTTGATGGTCAAAAGGCCAGAGCAGTTCCAGGAAGGAAGAAACAGTGAAGGTGTGTATGTACTCACATGTGAGGACATGCGTCGTCACATTTGGAATAGGCAAACAACATCATTATACATCATTACACGTGTTATACGGACACTCATGTAGCATACAAGGAGATACATGATAAAAAATTGCTTCCTAGGTTACAATTAATTATATCCAAGGCAAACTAACTAGTTATTTTTAATAAGTCCAGTGAGTCAATGATTTATTATAGTCCATTAAATGCCCACATATGAAAAGGAACATATATCCACTGTGGGTTCAAAAAGATGATATCCTACAAATAATTCTAACTGCCAAGTTCTAAGTCTATCATCTCTTTAACAACAATAACAAGAAAAATCTATGCTTCGTAATAACTGAGGACAAAGACTGGAACAAAGCCTAGCACATAAAAAGCCTTAATAAATACTTCTTGAAAGCATGAATGAATGAATGAATGAATGAATCTTTGTCTCTTACCAGTTGGGTCTAGGACATCCTATTCGCCGAGATGTGTCCTTACAAATGAGGAGACAATTACAAGGGCATCTAACATATTTCTTCCCTGTCGGGGGGGTTTTGATTGGCTAGATAACGGAAGAAGAAAACACAAACACAGAGAGATCAACCAAAACACAAATCGCCACAAATTGTTTGTGTTCAAGGAGGAAACGATTACTTGAAATTGGAAGCCCTCCCCCACCCCCAACACGCTACCAAAATACACTGTAAGAAAGAGTGCACTGCACATGGCTTCACATGGCAAAGACGTTGGTTGGTGAGGACTCCGTGGGGATGTGTAGGTGTGGATGTGAAGGTAAGAACACATTTCAAAGTAAGTTCACACTGGTCTTTTCATAACGTAGGAACAGGTAGCACACGCTGGCTGCTTTCTCCTTGGAGTTCGCAAGGTAAGATCACATACCTGCCCTCTGAGGTAGAACCATAAATAGAACCCATGCTCAACAAAAGCAACGACAGAGGAAACGGGGCTCATTCCTTTTCTCAAACTGCTCAGAAGTGATTAACTTTATATCACTATCGAACTTCAAAACTTGTGGTTGCTCCAAGCACTACTAGCATTTATTTATTTATTTTTTATTTAAACTGAGACTACATAGCCTAGAAGAAAACACTCCTTGCTATGTTAGAACTTAAGCTTGATAACCTGAGCAGTCACAACCGAAAAGTACAGTTGTTTTCTGTGGCGCTCCTATCGAAGCCCACGAGAAAACAGGAAACAGACATCTCAGCCTGAGAGACAGTCTACAAAACGTCTTGCCTGTACTGATCAGAACACAAAAGCAATAGAAAGACAAAAGAGACAAAAATTTCAGATAAAAGAGCGTTAAAGTAATCTAGTATCCCAGTGCAATCCATGGCTCCGGTTTAATTGCTGAGGTAGAACTTTTGCCTTCCTCAGACCCAAGTACGACAGTTTGGAAAATGTGAACCAGGTCACTAGGTAAGAATGCAGGGGCCGGGGAGATGGCACAGTGGTTGCTAGTCGACGGGGTGGTGGTGGTAGGTTTAATTCCCAGGCTCACAACCATCTGCAAATTCAGTTCCACAGGATCTGACTCCCTCTTCTGGTCTCCATGGGTACTGTACACATAGAGTACACAGACATCCACGAAAGCAAAGTTCTCATACACTTAAAAAAGGGAAGAGAGAAAGATACAAAGGGGGGGTGGGGGGGGAGAAAGGCAAATAAAATTTAAAAAAAAGAGTACGGAGTAGTTTGATGCAGCATTAACTTCTGCATTTGATAAAGTTAGAAAGAAAAGCTTCTATAGCATAAATGTTAACGTTTGTGGAATAAGGATTGGGGAATGTTTCCTACTTATCTTTGCATCTTGGTGATGTAAAGAAAGAAGCTTGTGATCGGTAGAAAACATCCACAGCATGTTGAATTTCTATCTTTTTCGTGGCTAGCCAAGCACTACGCACTATGAGACTCCCTGAAGAAGTCAGGCACCAGCAGCAAGCTGCAGCTCCCAGCCACGAGATCTGCAGGGGAAATGACCCTCACTACAGAGTGACTACTGGTAACCTGGGGTGCTCGGCAGGCTAAATGTATATTATGCTCACCGTGCTAAACGCATCCCGCGTTCTTACGGGTATATTGTTACATAAGACCACAAAAATCAAAAAGTGTCCACACATACTATTATTTTAGTAGCCCTTATCTTAAAAGAAAAAGAATTCCAAATATTTTAAGTAAATAACTGTCATAGAAATATATAAAGGTTAGTAAAAAAAAATCAATCATTTAATAAGATATATTGCAGGTTACTAAACCTGAATGTTTAAAATTCACAAAAATCAAGAATATATAGCTATAGAATATAAAACATTAAGAAAAACAGAATTTGGCCATATATATATGTGTGTGTGTATGTATGTATGTTATTTATTTATGTTATTCAGAATTTGCCATGAAATAAACATGTGCTTGACAATGAATAAGATTTTCACACATTTCTTTTTAATTTTCTCACTTCCAGACATCCATTCTTAGAGCACAAGGCAAGTTAGATTTTGAGCCTGGTTCTCAGTGCCAACCTCTGTCATAATCGTGAGCACGAGAGACGGGGAAGAGAAATGCCTTGAGCATGCTGTTGTTTGTTTGTTTGTTTGTTTTGTTTTGAGGTTTCTTTATTTATTTTATCTTATGTACATGGCTCTTTTGCCTACAAGTGTGTCTGTGCACCACATCCATGCAGAGCCACTGGCCAGAAGAGGGCAGTGATTCCAATAGAACTAGAGTTAATACCCTGTTGTTAACCGCCAAACGGATCCTTGGAGCTGAACCCAGGTCCTCTGCAAGAGCAACAAGTGCTCTCCACCTCTGAGCCATTTCTCCAGCCCAAGCATACATTCTAAAATTACTATTTGGCAAAACTAAGTGTGGTGGAGCACGCCTTTAATTCCAGCACTCATAAAGAGGAGGCAGGTAGATCTCTGCGTTCCGGGCCATCCTGGTCTATACAGTGAGCTCCAGGATAGCCAGAACTACACAATGAGATCCTGTCTCAAATAACAATAAACATTGCTTTGCCAATAACTATGCTGGCTGCTCTATTCCTGTTTCTACAAAAGTTGGTATCATTTTCATATGACGAAATCACAGTTTAAGATATGAAGCCTCAGAGATATAGTCACTGAGCAGAAAACTGGCACTCAGGCTCCCGTCTGTCAGCCTCTGAATCTCTGGCTAACAATCAGCTACAGGCCATTTAATCTGACAGACATAGCCAGTCCCTATCAGAGTGGCTACCACAGAGAACCGAGGCTCTGAGGCCAGATTTCAGAAAGGATCACAGTAGTAGGCTGAGACACTGGGTGGAGGAAATCTCACGATTGGACCTGAGCCTATTTCACTCATTAGCTCTGACATTTTCAACCTAGGATTCTCTGAAGCCATTCCCTGTGCCTCACAGCCCTTCACTTGAAAGGGTAAGATCAAATCACATGTGAGACATTATCCAGTCACACGGCAGGGCACTCCTCAGAGCGTTCTGTTCACCTTTCCCCCTTTGTAAGGTTAGATCTAGAAAGCAAGTCAATCTGATTACACGCTAGCGTCTTCACAATTATTTACATTTCCTTACTTGGTCAGAGGAGATCAAGAAAAGAACCAATATAATTTCCTTTAGGCACCAATGTAGCAAACTGCCCTAGTCAAATTGCTAACTGACTGACATTGACTGCTAAATCTTCAGAAACTAAGGTTTTACCATGAATGACCTGTTTCTGTCCTGTTTTTAAGAAAGAAAGAAAGAAAGAGAGAGAGAGAGAGAGAGAGAGAGAGAGAGAGACAGAGACAGAGACAGAGACAGAGACAGACAGAGAGAGAGAGAGAGAGACAGAGAGAGGGAGGGAGGGAGGGAGGAAGGAAGGAAGGAAGGAAGGAAGGAAGGAAGGAAGGAAGGAAGGAAGACAGACAAGATAAGACGTTAAAACTTTTCCTAAGCTAGGCATAAAGATACACTCTTGCAACCCCAGTCCCGCAGGGACTGAGGCAGGAGGACCATGAGCTCCACAGCAGCATGGGCTATGTAGGAAGATGAGATGAGGAGCCTAAAGGGACTGGGAAGATGGCTCCATGGGTAAAATGACTTGTTGTACAAACATAAGAACCTGAGTTCAAATCCCCAACATCTCCACACAAGGAAAAGCATGACTGTACACACCTGTAACCCTGCATTGTAGGGAGATAGAGGCAGAGAGAAACTCTAGACAGTCAGCCTAGGTCAAAGCTCAATGTGCTTCAGGGAGAGATACTGTCTTAAAGGAGCAAGGCCAAGAGTGGTGGAAAAAAAATCACCCTCTGGCCTACACACACACATACACACACACACACACACACACACACACACACACAATTGTTGTGTATATAGATAGATTCAGCAGAATGAGAAAACATATTATTAAATCCAATGAAAGATTCAAAGCTTTGGCTTTTAAAATTAGTACTTTTGCCTTACTACTTTTATTTGCTTGCCAAGTTTACAAAGAGCACAATAGAAGAGATCCTAATTAAATTCACTAGCCACTGACCAACTTACACACTAGCTAGCTTTGTTGTTATGACTTTTGTCGTGATAAAGTTCTCTAAGTGGTAGGCAATTTATGAATTAGAGTTTCATTTTACAACATTCTAACATATCTTAGAGACAATGACCACTAGCTGACTGATTTATAATTTTCTAAACTGGAAGAAAATACAAACACTAAAATTCAATCATATTTAATTGCAGATTTCAAAACAGACTGAAAAAATATGTAAAGTCTATACAAGTAGGAACAGAGATCAACTAAATAGTATAGCCCTTACCAGGTACTAATTTAAACTGTAAAAAGGTATTTAGTTTTTCTTCCGATAGAAAATTTATTTCATTAAAATTTAGGTTTAGTTATTCTGCCCAAAGATCAGCTTGAGTTTTTGTTTGTTTGTTTGGTTGGTTGGTTGGTTGGTTTTAAGATTTACTATGTATACAGTATTCTACCTGTATATACTCCTGCAGGCCAGAGAGGGCACCAGATCCCATTACAGATGGTTGTGAGCCACCATGTGGTTATTGGGAATTGAACTCAGGACCTCTGGAAGAGCAGCCAGTGCTCTTAACCTCTGAGCCATCTCTCCAACCCCAAAGATCAGCTTTTTAAAAGTGACCTTCATTTACTTAAAAATTACATTGTATTGCACTGAAATCCAGCAAGTAGAATAAAATTCTAAGCTATTTGCAAATAAGCAGTATGGCACAGAAAATAATAATAAATTCATAAATAAGGAAAAAGAATACTGATATTATATGAATATTAAATAAATAGTTCTCTACATAAAGACCACATGTGCAGTAAAGCCCAGCAGATCTGCACTGAAATAAAAATGGACATATTCTGAAGATAACTATAAAAGCCCGCAATATGTAAAGAACCAAAGCAACACTATATCTAAATTAACCAAGAAATTTCCTAATGGTGTTATCCTAAACATGCAGAGGCATTCTTATATAATTAAAGATAGACAGGCAGGAGAAAAAAATGAAAAGGATCATCACGGGGCTGGAGATTTAGCTCAGTGGTAGAGCACTTGCCTAGCAAGCCCAAGGCCCTGGGTTCAGTCCTCAACTCCGGGGAAAGAAAAGAGAGATCATCATGTTGGTACACAGCCTACATTGGCGCTTAAATAACACTGCTGAAGGACTCCCTTTAGAAATAAGACATCAGTTATTGATTTATGCTTTTGAATGGACATCGCCACTTACCGTAGCTTCATTACAAACTGTGCACTTAACCACATGCTGGTGAAGTTTACCATCCAGGTTGATGAGCGATTGGCACACGCGACAGTTGATGACGGGAATACCGCTTGTTCCTGGACTGGCGATGGCTGTATACGGAGGTGGGAGTTCAGCTGAAAGGACGTTACACTGAGTCAGAATAGTTGAGGAATTCCTGGGGCTAGTATGAGCATAGAGGCCTTAGACGTGCAGTAGAAACTACTGAGACATTTCCACCATACTTAAGGGTTAGCAATAGCTGACCTGTCCTTGTGGTGGAACGTAAATATGCATGGTGACTGCGCCAAGCAGAAAGATTCTTAACTCTGATAAAGTCCCAATCTGCTAGCTTAGGTTTCCTGCAGTGGGGAATTTTGTTTACTCAAAATATCCACCCCATTCCTTTGCGTTCGTCTGGATAGCAGGTAGAGGTAGTGTGTATCTAAATGAAAATCGTGTACTAGTGCATCTGTAATTCCAGTACGTGGTAAGGTGAGACAGGACTGCAAAAGCACAAGGCAACAGATGAAGGGACAAAAGGCTCGAGGTTCCCCATGCTTTAACAAGTGGACCATGACCTACTTGGAGAGTAATCACGGTTATTGATGACGTTCAGAGCTTGATACCCAGCACTCTATTTAAATGATGAACCCAGAGAGACAACACTGTATACTTTAATCCCCTAAGACACTAAGAAGCTCACCTGCCCACCCACATATGGATACCTACCAATGACTCACAAGATAAGACCAAGTAACACCACACCAACTATTTACACTGTTATAAAAAGAATCCCATCCCCTCCTAGAACCAGGATCCCCTCAGCAATCCGCTCTCTAAGAACTTGCCATTCGTAAAGTGTATTTCAATCAATTTTCTCTCTGCCTGTTTGGACTCTTGGTAAATTCTTGTTTACCCACTGCAGTCACCACCCCTCGGGACACTTTCACATGGCTACAGAAAGACTCTGTCAAAGAAGATTAAATAAATAAATAAACAAACAAACACATAAAATCCCTCCCTACAAAAAAACAAATATGATCAACAGAAGTGCTGTGACTATACCCACTTACATATAGCATAGGCTGAGTGCATTTGTATCTCATATATATATGTGTGTATATATGTATAGATATGTGTGTATATGTATATATATGTATGTATATATGTATGTGTATATATGTGTGTGTGTTTATATATGTATGTATGTATATATATATATGTATATATATGTATGTATGTATATATGTATACTGGTGCAGTAATATGATTGACTATGATCAGAAGAAAATAAGGGTCCTTGAGAAAGTCAAGGAGAAACACAAGAGATGTGTAGCACACTTTTCACCTTGGTCTTGTGCTGAAGACTGGGCAGGGAAGAAGATGTTCTAAAGAAAGACTTGTGTTTCTCCTTCAGCCATCAGACTACAACTGTCTTCCCCCCCCCCATGTGAATGGAGTCACATGACAGGAATGGACAAACAACTCTGACAAGCGAAAGCACATCAGCACTCTGGTGACTAGAACAGCAGATACTGTAGCCTCGTTGCTCCACGCCAGCCGTTCTAGGCCTTTCATTACAGTTTTCTGTGCATTAGATGTGCCGTAAGGCAATCTAGAGACACTTCCTGTACTTTTGGCATCCCTCACTCAGAATTTACCGAAAAGCAGCATTCATTGACCTCTCTCTCTCCTCCCATAAGAAACCTCCGATTGTGAAAGTTAAGCCAGTTACTCCAGCAGCAATTAAGATCTAATTTTTTTTGCTTTGTCGCCTTTCTCTTTTACAATAGTCAAGAAATCACTAGAGCTAAACCTCAGGGAAATTTCTAAATAAGAAGGCTACTATGATTTCAGAATTGCAGCTCACTACTAAGGCAAAAATTCCATTTTTTAGAGTCTTGGTAGATACTTAAGCGATGAACATCTTCCCTGTGGGGATACATTAAATAAAAGATCCTTTTTCCTATGTATTTGCGGTTCTTAATTCTAAACACCACTGCCAAACCTTTAGGACTGTGCCACACGTCAGAAGTGAAATCAGTCTGTGAAGTCTAATGTTTTCACTGAAAAGAAAGCCTTCAGATTATGAGACTGACATGCTGCCTGCCCTTGCAGACAGTCATCTATCTAGCAAGGCTGTCCTGAGAGGCTCCACCCAGCAGCTGACTCACACACAGACACCACAGCCAAACAGTGAATGGAGCCTAGGGATTCTTATGAGAGAATAGGAGGAAGGACTGCGGGTCCCATAGAGGCTATGAACACAACAGGAAGACCAACAGAATCAACTAACCCGGACTCTTGGGGCTCTCAGATCCTAAACCATCAATCAAAAAACATACGCAGGCTGGACCTACACACGCTGGATCTAGGCCCCCCACAAATGTGTAGCAGATGTCCAGCCAGCTCAGACTTCATGGGTTTCCCGAGGAACTGGGGCAGGAGCTATCCCAAAAGCTCTTGCCTATCTTGTGGGATATCTTCTTCTAGTTGGGCTGGCCTCTGTAGGAGAGGATGCACCGAGCCCTACAAAGACTGTGCCATGTGGGGGGATACCTAGGGCGGGGGGAGGGGTTCCACCCTCTTAGAGGAGAAGGGGGTAGGGGGAAAGGGGTAAGGGATTGTGAGAGGGTGTAGTCTGGAGTGGGGCGGTAATCAGGATATAAAGTGAATGCATAAAATCAAAGAAATAATAGCAATAATAAAAAAGAAGGCCAAGGCCTAGAGATGCTAACTGCTGAAGGGCTCTGTGATTCTGCTCCTCCTAGAAGAGAAGTCGCTGCTCAAAAGGCAAAGACTGTGTGTGGGAAAGATGTAAGATCAAGAGAGGTAATACAAACAGTCAAGAACCTAACAGCGAAGGCTTCGGGAAAATCAGATCGGGGTACACTGAACAAAGAAAAAGATGAAGAGTCAGGGGATGCTAAACAATATGAAGAAATCATTTCATGGTAGTAAAAACTTCATAGAAAAAAACGGAGACTCCTAAAAAGAGACAGAGCGAAAGCGGAGGGATCAAAGGACACAGCTCCTGGATCAAGGAAATGGTACCACCGAGCAAACCCAGTGATCAGATTACAGTTTCCCATCACAAGCACCAGTACCGTCCACCCACTCTGTGCCAGTCTCTCCACTTTGCTAATTCATCCTAGTGTATTAATCTGTACTCTTCGCTTAGAGACACGTCTCACTGTATTCTAAAGATTGGCATTGCCTTGCTAGGCTGCTTGGCCCTTTACTGCTTCCTATATTCCTCTTCAAGCCTCTTCAATGCAGTTGGTGCCTGCCCACTGAATTCACTTTCTTTACCCATGCACTCGCTGTCTCCAGCCCTTGACAAAGATGCATGCATAACAGAAAAATGACATCACATTAATATCTGAGATGATCTGGGATCCTATTACAGAAGGAGGTCCCTGAGAAGAAGGCCAGCATTATTCTCCACCCCGCCCTGTTTCCACTTCAGGATCACGTTCTTCACAGTCTTTGGGAGAATGTGGGTTAATGACAAAGTCAGCTGAGCTGTTATAGGACCTCCGCTTTCAGTGGCAACCTTCTTTCCAATACAGCTCAATGCAGAGAAGAGAAAACAGCATTTTTCCCCTTCTTAGAACCAAAGAAATTGTTCTCCCAGAACTACACCACTGTTGGAAGGAGGTTTCTGGCACACATCAGATTAAGACAGCGTGTGTTGATGACCAGGTCACTGACTGTCACCCTGGAATCTAAATCCACCTTTCTTTGTTCAGTATTGTGACTATGGAGCTGTGTTAGACACCCTCTGACTCTGCGAGCTGGCTGCAGGCGCTCCGTTAGGTGCTAGAGAAAACCTACCAAGCCAGAAAAGAGAGAGATTTGTCTCTTCTGTTATCTGTTTGCTTCCTGTGAGCTTCCAAACTACCTGCTGGTTTTCTAAATGTCACCCTTGGAATATTCGGTCAATGAAACCGTGACTAAAGCACTTTCACATGGCAACACTGAATCCCCGTTTTAAGTCTTCAACTATCAACTTCACTGCATAGCCCAAGTTCTAACCAGCCTCCTTAGGCACACAGCAGTGCCAGCTGCTTGGTGGTCCTCAATAGCCCTATTTCAGCAGTGCAAGGACCCTTCCCCCATGCTGCCAAACTTTGCCCTGGGCCTAACCATGATTGTTTCATTTTGTTACTTCCTTGACACTTGAGACAAAGATGTTTACCTTTCGGTTATCTGGTTAGCAATTTTATACCCAGCTAACAGTTCTTTCTATTCATTTGTATAGAAAATACCTCAGGAAAAACAGGGATAAATCAGAGGAGTGGTTGGATGAGCCTGGATTTATTTGAGCAGCACGCTGAGCTCCTTACCAATGAGAAAAAGCAGATTATTGATGCATGACATATGAGTGTAGTCAATCTGACTAATCCTGGGGTTAAGTGTGATGGCTATCTATGGCTACTTCATGGAATCATTACAGAAGTAATAATTATTATACGGTCTGTGATAGGAAAGGATTCCCATGAATGTACAGTTCCTGGAAAAAAAAATAAGGAGGCTCAGATCTTTAAACTGAGAAGCAGAGAACTGTTACCGCTTTAAATTATCATATATTTTTCATTAGGAAATGAATGATAACCAAAGGCATACAAAGAGACTCTCTTCCACCTTCTAAACTCTTCAGAGAACTGGCCAGGCCATCTGTCCCTAGTGCTGGGGAACAAATTTTCATCAAAGTCTATGCCATACCCCCTTTTTTTATGTATGGTAAATTTCCTAGTCCTCAGAATAAAAGAAGGAAAGAAGCAAGGAAGCAAACAAACAAGCAATCAAGTCTGAAGATCTTATTAGTTGTGGTGATTGAAAATTATGTCAGGTAAGTCTACTGAGTCTGTCACTGATAGCCAGTAAGAATGCTGATTACAAAGGAGTAGAATTTTGAACCTTAGAATGTACCCCAAATAGAGCTGAGACTACATCCCTGACTCCCTCACAAGTAGAAAATAGCTTTCTCTCCTTATCCTAGAAGATCAGCCTTCCCTTTATAAATACCTCCTTTGAGGGAGTGGCCTACAGAGAGATGGCTAGCTACTTTCCTCAAGATCAACTATTAAAACCTTTTCTTGCCTTAAGATCCAGCATGCTTTAAAAGAATGAAATTGGGTCTGGTAAGATGCTTCTGCACTCGTTGCCCTTGCAGGTTTAGGTCCCAGCACCCACATAGTGGCTCCCAATCATTTGTGACTCCAGTTCTGGGGATCCAACACCTCTTCTTCTGACCTCCAGGGGCAATAAAGACACGCACGCATGCACACACACACACACACACACACACACACACACAGAGCGCCCATCTATATGTGCAGGCAAAACATTGATTACATAATATAAAGTTAAATGAAACTTAAAACTAATTTAAAAAACAAATACAAACTCTAAACAGAACTGAATTAAGAGTACAACAAGATTTCTGGTAATACCATCTCAACCCTGAAAATGTTTTGGAGTAAATTCTCAGGATACAAGCAAAAGAAGACAAAACATAATGCTGAATTGAGCCAAATTTTCTGTATTCACTCCTTGGTTCAAAGCTAGAATTGGCTGAGATGCATATAAACTCTTATCGTCTACAGACAGCAGTAGTATGCACAGAGACAACACAGGTTCAACCCAGATAGCGTCTGAGCTGAGATGGGGAAGCAGATGCAAACTCCCATCCCTAACCAAGAAGTTCTCTCCAACTGACAACCACAAACAAAGGAAAAATTGATTGATTCCAATGGAGTCTCACTGGGTAACCACACTCACAGGTAGGCCCAGGCCCACCAACACAAAATGAATTCAGTGGCATTTTTGTAGACGTTTGCTCTCCTATGGTTTTGTTTGGGTAGTTTTTGTCTTATTGGCCTTTTGTTTGTACCTGTTGATTTCCAAGTTTGTGTTTTTATGGTGTGTGTGTGTGTGTGTGTCTGTGTGTGTGTGTGTGTGTGTGTGTTGTGCTTGTTCTTTGTTCTGTTTTTGTTTTTTATTCTGGTTTGATTGTTTTTTTCTTATTTGTCTGTTTGCCTGCTTTCTAAAGGGAGAAAGGAAGAGTATGGAGTTGGGTAACTGGAGTTGACTATTATTAACTGGAACAGCCATTACAGAAACCAGTAGGGTCCCCAAAAGCTAAAACTAAAACTGCTACATGGCCTGCTATTCAACTCCTGGGTATGTATATGTTCCATAGTAGTACTTGGATATCCATGTTGACTGCTAAACTGTTCACAGAATCCAGAATTTAATGTGGAATCAGCCTAGATATCCAGAAAGAAAAGAGTGCATAACGAAAATGTACATGTACAAAATGAAATTGTATCCAGCCGTAAAGAAAATTAAATTATGACATTTGCAGAATAATGGGTTGCATTAGAGATCATTAGGTTGAGTGAAATAAACCAGATTCAGAGAGACAAATGTCACGTTCTCTCATTCACAGAATCTAAAGTTAAATATATGTCTATCTATGCACTTATCTCTGCATATATCCATATATAGATAGAAATGGAAACAGGGTTATGAAAGACATAGAAGGGATCTAGATGAGGGAGGCAGGAGATCAAGAGACGCTAACAGCCCACATGTGGCATTAAAGCACTTGGGAAGGTAGGATCACTGAAGACAGTGGGAAGCAAAGGTGCTCCTTTATTATATAGAACAAATAATTGCTCATGACAATGGAAGGAAAGAAGGAAGGAAGGAAGGAAGGAAGGAAGGAAGGAAGGGAGGGAGGGAGAAAGGAAGGGAGGAAGGAAGGGAGGAAGGAAGGAAAAAAAACAAACTTCTTTTAGCCTAAGCAGATGTAAAAAAAAAAATTACTCGTCTGTTACTTTTTTTAAAAAGATTTATTTATTTCATGTAAGTGAGTACACTGTCACTGTCTTCAGACACACCAGAAGAGGGCATCAGATCCCATTACAGATGGTTGTGAGCCACCATGTGGTTGCTGGGAATTGAACTCAGGACCTCTGGAAGAACAGTCAGTGCTCTTAACCGCTGAGCCATCATACTACATATTACATAATACATATTATGAGGTATTCACTTAGATCATCCTGTATTGAGGCATAACTTATTCTCAGTAGAGATTGGCACCAATCCAACTCAGACTGAATTTGTCCTAAACAGAACCAAGACAGTCCTATAAGTTTGGAAAATATCTATCAACTTTTTACTTTATTCTGTATTCATGTAAAGGATCCATACAGCTCAAAGAAATCAATGTTTATTTGGGTGGCATTCTATGAAAATTTTCCTATTTAAATCATTCTCATACCTATATATTCTCTTCTGAATGATGAAGCTTAGAATTTTTCTTAATTTCTGAAACCACAAAATATCACTTTGTACTGTGTCGTCCTCAATCGGTCCCTTTATTGAAATTTTATTCAAATCTAGGACAATTAGAGCCTTTCTTATAAACTGTTTTGAAATTCCCATGGATCAACCAAGTTCAAATAACTCAACAAAATACAGGCAGAAGAAATAATATGCCTCTGAACACCCGTACTGAAATAGATACTCTCTGACCAGTCACATAGAGCATGCATACATGGTCTACAGAATAGATGAAACAGTCCATGCTAGTCAGACTTCTAATTCTGAGAAGAAATAGGCAACAGTACTAAAACATTCACACATTGTCTTTCCAATAAAGATACTAAAAACTTAGAATTTAATCCCAGGTGGGACATTGTAAGTAAAAGTAAAGAGAGATAATTCAAATATCTCTAATTTAAAAAAAAAAAAGCAAACAAAAAACAAACTAACCTCCAAACTGTTTTGAAATCTAAATCTTTTTGAGCACTAGACTGACAGAGTATTTCAGATTTCACCTTTTCAGATGAAGAATGTTCAGCCTGTGGAGCCTATGCAAATTTCTAAACAATTAACTAATTAATTAAACTGCTTCCCATCCCAAGCACTTAGGAAGAAGCATATTCCGTGCAGATACATTCCAGGCATTTCAAATTCCTTACAAAAAACAACTGGGCCACAAAACAGGAAGCGTAAAAACCAATACTGCTTGTTTCTGGTGTGAGAAACTGAGGCTCTGAACTGGAAAAGGTAGCGCCACACAGAATTAAGAATGACTCTGAGGCTATAAAGGAACTGAGCTCCATGATGCTTGGAAGTCTCACCTAAAGGCATGGAAAAAAAGCAAGACCTTGCACATACCTTATGTTAATTCCCATAGAACAAAAACGGGGAGAGGGGTCATTTTATAACAACAATGGATCAAAGAAAAATATCTAGAAACTATAAAATATAAAATATCTAGAAAATCTCAAAGCAACACAAACCCACTAGAACTCTTCTTCCCCTACCCACTAAAGAATAGAAGCATTGTCAAAAACAACACAACCAGAAACACATTACTCACTCCTTTTAGGAGATATGGAAATGATAGTACTCCCACTACTCCCACTTAATACCTCTTAGTGATTATGAAAATACAATGCACAAGAGCCAAGCCCAAAGTCCTCTCCAGAACTGTCTACTTTCCACACAGTAGGATTACAGCTTTCATTTGGAGAAGTTAGTTCCTCGGTGATTTCCCAGGGTTTACTAGCCTGAGAGACACCTGTGAACTTCTACTGAGCTAGCTTCCTCTCCCACACCTCTGCTCATCTGCCAAGTGCCATTAGCAAATGCCAGTGCTCTATGCTGAGACAGGTGTGGAGGCTGAGGCAAGGAAATCACAAGTTTGAAGCTAGCCCCAGCTACCTAGGGAGACCCTATCTCAACATGGATGGATAGATGGATGGATGGGTGGGTGGGTGGGTGGATGGATGGATGGATGGATGGAAGGGTGGATGGATGGATACTGAATCGAAACACATCTTGTTATTTCCAGTGTTTCCTTCACCTCCACCACTGTTCAGAACATTATCCCCTTAATTAGTGGTATATCTTCCTGGTTTCTTCTCATCTTCTTTGTGTATTTGTTTTCCATATAGAAATCAGGACAACTTTTAAAAGTAAAGATTTTAGATCTCTCCTTTGCTCTAACCCTCCAAGGCTCCTCATTAACATCATAAAGCAAACCCTTTCTTGGTGACCTGCCAAGCCTCTAGGGCTCTCTCAGTCCACACCTATGACCTCTTCCCTAAATCGCTATGCTCTTACCTGTGGTATCCCCAGCTGTACTACTGCAGGTAGTAGATTTCCTGACCCCATTGCCTAGAAATCTCTTCTTTCCCCTAAAATTTTGATGGTTGACTCTAATTTTTTCAGGACTCTGTGAGTATTACCTCTGAAATGTCTTTCCTGATAGCCCATCTGAAACATCTTTGTTCCTTGCTTATTATTCTGAAATTACAGCACTTAGAGTAAACAGCTCAAATGAATGGAAGTTCTTCAGCACACGAATAGCATAATAGGCTCTCAAATATTTGAAAGGGAGGCTGAAAGAAGGGGATGGGGTGAGCCTTGATTTAACTTTTTAAAGGTGCTGGTGGAAAAAAACAGAGTGAAATGTGAGAATTATAAAACAGAATAAAAGAACCTTGAAGGCCAGTGCTTAGGGAATACAGGAAATGGATTCTGTGACAGTAAGTGAGCTTGGCATGCCACTGGAGTGCCAGAAGCAAATACACTTCATCCCTTTTTTCCTTTTTTATTTATGTATTTAGTTTATGTGCATGAGCAGACTGTCCCTGTCTTGAGACACACCAGAAGAGGGCATCAGATCACATTACAGATGGTTGTGAGCCACCATGTGGTTGCTGGGAATTGAACTCAGGACCTCTGGAAGAGCAGTCAGTGCTCTTAACCACTGAGCCATCTCTCCAGGCCTATACTTTGTCCTTAACAAAGATGTGGCCTCAGTGAAACAAAGTTTGACTTAAACAATTGAAAGATATCCCTTAGCTGAAGTAATTAAATTATAATAATGTAAAAATCAAGTTTTCATACTCATCAAGAAGATGCATGTTCAGCATCATAGAATTTCTTGCATATCATGACAATGTGACTTCCAGTGGGTCTCAGAATCTGGCAAATAGCAAACATTTAAACAAAGTTCACTAGGGTATGTGAGTGTGGGTCACTCACACACAAAATAGGTCATTTTATCTACATCATTCCTTCTTATCAACAGATAATCAACCTTGGTTCTTCAAGTACACAGGGCAATTCACCAGTTCAACAAGTGGATCTGGATGTTTTCATTCATCTATTATGGTTAATTCATAAACCCTTAAATATAGGCTATAAGATAACTTCCAGCAATAGACTCATAGTCATGAACACTCTAAACTCCCTAGTATTATGTCAAAAGGAAGTAACCAAGCTGATACATTAACTTGCCCAATTTTTACTTCTCCACAAGGAAACTAGGAAACTTCATTGCAGATGGAGGCACTGAAACATTACTGTTTCCTCTTCAGCTCCTTCAGCCCTGGGCCATCAAAGACATGGGCTGAGGACCAGGAGACAGTGGAAATCACCAGAAAGATAGCGAACTTCCAGTATAAGGGCAAACAGAGATATGGGGACACATAATCAGAAGCCAAGTCTGCCCACCTGGGCCCAAGTTGAGCCCTATGCACTACAGAAGCAGTTACTTTATTGATGATTCTGTGTTTATGAGTGGACCTTGGGACGGTAACAGGCTCATCTATTCATCTGAAGAAAGGACTGTATTTAACTTCTCCTTGGAATTTGATTCACATCCCATTTGCATCAGACATTATAACATTGGTTTTCCTACTAAAGGTTAAATATGAATGTATATTCTATAAGATACTAGAACTACAAATCATATGGGTCTCTTTTCCAAGCTATTCTATAGATTTTTTTCTCATCGATACAATAATGCAACTAATAGACATTGTTTGGATCTCTGTTCCTGTTGGCAGAGTATTACACACAATGCTTTTACTGTTGTAATAATGTAATGTATCTGTCCATAGGATACTACTGCATCAAATGACAACTAGATTTATCTACAACATCTCAAACCAAGACCACTCTGGATGTCCTGCACTTAAAAAAATAAAAGGGGTTAGGTGTGGGCAGTGGGGGTTCATCCTTTACTCCCAGCACTTAGAAGACAGAGACAGGCAGCTATCTGAGTTCGAGGCCAACCTGGTCTACATAATGAGTTTCCACAACAGCCATGGATATACAGAGACATTTTATCTAAGAAAAAAAAATGAATGAATGGATATAAATGGAAAAATAAAAAGAGAGGTAGGTGTTGGAACACAGTCCAAGAATGGAGTCCTGCAAGGGGAATTTTGCATGCTTGTGAGAAAATTCCAAGAAACAAGAGTCTTGTGACCTCACTGTCTTAAAAAACACAGAATTGTTCTTGGAATGTGCTTTGAATTCGAGTATTTTTGGAACTGTGCCCCTTCCTGCAGGTACAGTGGATAGGAGTGGGTTTACTCCAACTGCTGTTATTCGTATGTCACATACGGCTTGTCCGTGTGATTGAACACAGTGTGTACATCATTCTTCTTAACCCTCAGAGGGTAAATCGCCTGACCCTCCAAATGAAGTTGATTATTGCATGAAACTTCAGTATGCCTCATTTCTAGGCCTTATATGTTGCCAACTAGAGCAGTAAACACTCAAGCAACTGTATTTTTTCTTCCGCCATGATACTTCTTCATCAAGGTGATGTGCACCATGAGTGGATGGCAAATTCCCTAGCACACACTCCTAGGGCCCTGAGGAGCTCTGAATGTTTATGGATTTTGCTCTGGGCAATATACAAATAGCACACTTTGGTTTTCAAGTCAGGCCTCTTAGTTCTAGGTTTATAGATCCTGTAGATCAATTAATTTCATTTCTTTTTGGATATCTGGAAGCACATGAAATGCCTCATATCTAAAGCTAAGTTTGGGATCGGTCTTCTCCAAAACGTGCTCCTCTCCTGGTGTTGTTTTAATGCAGTCAAATAACCATAAAGTTGCATAAGCAGAATTCCTCCTCTCACTCCCAGTAGTTACCCATCAACAAATTCACTTCAATCTACTCTTTGATTTGCTCTGGATTTGGCACTGCTGGGAACTAAGCCCATGGCTTTTGTCTTCTAGCAAATCGTCTGCCACTAAGTTTGATCCCATTACAGATGGCTGTTGAGCCACCATGTGGTTGCTGGGAATTGAACTCAGGACCCCTGGAAGAGTAGCTGGTGCCCTTAACCACTAAGCTATCTCTCCAGCCCCACATTGTTGTTATTTTTTAAATTATTTTGAGACTGCAGTTCTCCTGAGTATCTGGAATTGTAGGTATACGCTACAATGCTTAGCTTCAGTCTCCCTCCTAAACCGAATCCCGTGGCTTTGATTCCTAAGTATAACCTGAGGACAAACAACCGGCTTAATTGATCAGATCTGCCTAAACTGTACTGCAGTTCAATAACACGGTTATCCCTATGCACTCTTGTCAACCATCTAATGCATCTATTTGATAGAGTGATTTAAAATAGTGACCTGACGCACTAGTGTTTGGTTTAAACAAAATATCCTCCATATGCCGTGTAATGCTCTAGACTCATATGCATTGTAGGGTCCCTTGGTGCAGCAGAACAAATCACGCAGAGTTACAGAATCCTAAGTTAAGATTAGTGCTGACAAGTCTGTGAGCTGTCAGCAACAGTTTGGGTTGTTATCTGCATTTTCTGTGTAGACATACTAATAGTTTGGCTTTAGATAGTGTGATTCGAAGACTCGTCTCTGTGGTGTATCCATGACGTTGACATGTCTGAGGGTTGGTCAGACACCTTTCTCTCATGTGGCCTTTCTAAATGGTTAGTTCTGGCTTTCTCTAAGCATGACTGTCTCCAGCCATCCCATTTCTTACATGAAAACTTACCTTTTCCAAAGTGCCCTTCAATAATGTCCAAAGCAAAAATGATAATCTCTTCTCATTCACATCTAAACTCATTCTGCACATCTTGTACCTTATTCTGGAGATCTAAACCAAGTCACAGGCTCAGCCCTTATCAAAGGAGAGAGGCTCCATAGGGCTTGAATGTCTGAAAACAAAGTTATTATGAGGCAAGGAGGTCTATGGAGAATATGAAAGCATCTACTGCTCTAATCTCATCGACAGCATGTGCCTTACATCTACTTCTAGTTTAGCAACATTGAACTTCCTCTCCGCAACCCCGGCACTCACCATTCCCCATTCTTTTTTTTTTTTACTTTTTTTCTTTTATTGGATATTTTTATTACATTTCAAATGTTATCCCCTTTCCCTCCAGAAACCCGCTATCTCCCCCTGCTTCTATGACGGTGCTCCCGCACACACACACACCGTTTCCCTCCAATGTCTCCACATTCCCCTACACTGGAGCATCAATACTTGACAGGACCAAGAGTCTCTCCTCCCATTGATGGCCGACAAGGCCATACTCTGCTACATATGCGGCTGGAGCCATGGGTCCATCTCTGTGTACTCTTGGGATGGTGGTTTAGTCTGTGGGAGCTGTGGGGGTCTGATGGGTTGATATTGTTGTTCTTCTTATGGGGTTACAAACCCCTTCAGCTCCTTCAGTCCTTTCTCTAACTCCTCCATTGAGAATCCTGTTCTCAGTTCAGAAGACAATCACACAAACATTAATTCCACCTCTAACAATAAAAATAATAGGAAACAACAATCATTGGTCCCTAATATCTCTCAACATCAATGGACTCAATTTCCCAATAAAAAGGCATAGACTAACAAACTGGATATGTAAACAGGACCCAGCATTTTGCTGCATACAGGAAACATATCCCAGTGACAAAGACAGACACTTCCTCAGAGTAAAGGGCTAGGAAAAAATTTTCCAAGCAAACAGCCCAAGGAACAAGCTGGAATAGCCATTCTAATAGCGAATAAAATCGACTTTCAACCAAAAGTCATCAAAAAAGATAAGGAAGGACACTTCATATTCATCAAAGGAAATATCCACCAAGATCAACTCTCAATCCTAAATACATATATGTTCCAAATACAAGGACACCTACATTCATAAAAGAAACCTTACTAAAGCTCAAAGCACACATTGCACCTCACACAATAACAGTAGGAGATTTCAACACCGCACTCTCATCAATGGACAGATCGTAGAAACAGAAACGAAGCAGAGACATAGAGAAACTAACAGAAGTTATGAGCCAAATGGGTTTAACAGGTATTTAATGGAACATTTCATCCTAAAACAAAAGAATATATCTTCTTCTCAGCACCTCATTGTACCTTCTCCAAAATTGACACAAAAAAGATAAATACTTACCTATGCATCATATCAGATCACCACGGATTAAGACTGGTCTTCAATAACAACAAAACAACAGAAAACCCACATATACATGGAATCTGAACAATGCTATACTCAGTGATAACTTGGTCAAGGAAGAAATAAAGAAATTAAAGTCTTTTTAGAATTTAATGAAAACACACCCAACACAACATACCCAAACTTATGGGACACAATGAAAGCAGTGCTAAGAGGAAAACTCATAGCTCTGAGTGCCTCCAAAAAGAAACAGGAGAGAGCATTCACTAGCAGCTTGACAGCACACCTAAAAGCTCTAGAACAAAAAGAACCAAATACACCTAAAAGGAGTAGGAGGCAGGAAATGATCAAACTCAGGGCTGAAATCAACCATTCCCCCTTCTGATACTACGTTTCCTGTTTTTTATCTTTTGTTCTTTCATACTACTTGCTTTGTATACAATGTGCATGTGGTGCCCTTTTCACCTGGATAACTCCTGTTCTACCTTTAGATTCCAGTCATGGTTCAGGAAGGCCTTGTCAGTCTCCGTTAACCAGGTTAAATCAATGAATGTGATCAAGGCACTAGACATGTTTCAAACATGTTCCTTGTCCCCTTTGCATTTTGTGTTTCTGTGAATACTTGTACAATTCATCCTCCATTACATCATAAGGGAAAAGAAACTAGTCTGTTTTTCCTTTCCTACCACAGAGCTTAGCTAAAATGCCAGGATTAGTTAAAGAATGAATGAAAGAAACAAGCCTAGAAGACCTGTCCCTCTGTTTGTAACACCGTATCTCTCTTTCTGAACTATACACAAGAATATAAGCCCATTCCCATTGTCAATACTGTGTACACTCCAGCAACTTGGAATTCAAAACATATTTCATATAGATTTTGTAAAGTGAGCTATTAGTTTTTGCCAACTTGATACAAAATGTAGTTTCCAGCTAAGGGCAGAGGGAACCTTAGCTGAGGAATTGCCTCACCCAGACTGTCCTGTGGACATGCCTGTGGACCATTTTCCTAGTTAATAATTGGTATGGGAAGTACCAGCCCGCTGCGGGCAGTGGTTCTGCCTTTAGACAGGTGGTTCTGGGTTGTATAAGGAAGCAAGCTGAGCAAGTCATGAAGAGCAAGCCAGTAAGCAGCACCCCTCCACGGCCTCTGTTTCAGATCCAGTCTGAAGATTCCTACCTTGAGCGTCTTCCCAAGCTGGAATAAACCCTTTCCTCACAAATTTCCTTTGGTCATAGTGTTTTACTACATCAAAAGAGAAGCAAACTGGGATGGGAATGTGAATGTTCTATCATCCTGCCATAGACTGTCTCAGACATTAGTAGATCTGTAAGGGTATCCAAACTACTCAAGTCTGTGGTAATTTTTCCCCTATTTTCAGTTCAAATGAAACTAATATCTGTTTTTTTTTTATTTTAATTGATATGCCTTAACACAAGCTGGCTTATATACCAGAGCACTGTAGTCAGGAAAGACCCACCACTCTGTAGCTACCCAGTATTGGCATTGGAGTCCACCAGAATTCTACTCTGAAACTCAGGTGGATAGTTTCAAGGATGTCTTAGTTAGGGTTTTACTGCTGTGAACAGACACCATGACCAATGCAAATCTTATAAAGGACAATATTTAATTGGGGGCTGGCTTATAGGTTCAGAGGTTCAGTCCATTATCATCAAGGTGGGAGCATGGCAGCATCCAGGCAGGCATGGTGCAGGAGGAGCTGAGAGCTCTACATCTTCCTACGAAGGCTGCTAGTAGAGTACCGACTTCCAGACAGCTAGGACAAGGGTATTAAAACCCACGACCACACCTACTCCAACAAGGCCACACCTTTCAACAGTGCCACTCCCTGGGCCAAACATATACAAACCATCACAAAAAAATACATGGGATTCTTCTTGGCCAAATCCTAATGTCCAATGCTAAATGTTTTCGACTATATGAATAGCCTACCCTGAAATAACCCAAAATGCACTATTTCTTCTCAGGAGATAGGAATGATAATTCACAATCCTTAGAAAGTGATGGCAAAGAGGAGCCGATGAGGTGGCTCAGTGGTTAGGAGCACACACTGCTCTTGCAGAGGATCCCAGGTTTGTACCAGTACCGTACCCATAATGGGTGGCTAACAATTAACTGGAACTCCACTTCCATGGAATCCATTGCTCTCTGCAAGCATCCTCAACCATCTGCACACACATGCTGCACATACACACTCAGGCACACACACATACACATAAGATTTTTTTAAAAAATCTTTAAAAAGAAGGGTGGCACAAAGCAATGGATTAGAAAATATTGTTGTTAAGCCTCCTCCCTCCTCCTCTTCTTCTTTCTCCTCCTCCTCCTCTTTTTAACCTACTAAACATCTGAGTGATTAGGATGGGAAGACAGTAAAGTTGGTAACGTGTTTACTATGAGCATGATGACCTGATGCTGGATCCCTAGGATGTACATACAAAGTTGAGGGTGGTAGTGCATCCTGGAACCCCAGTCATGAGGAGTCAGAGGCCAGAGGGCTTATGGGCTTTGTCGATCATCTAAAATTGCTTAATCAATTAGCCTCAGGGTTCACTGAGAGACTCTGTCTCAAAAACTGAAGTAGAGAATGACAGAGACACGTGGTTGTGGAACTGTGGCACTTGAGGACACAAACATATAACACACACACACACAAGTTTGAATAATTATAAGTGGCATCATAAACTAAACATCAAAATGTATATTCAATTTCTCTAGATTCCAACTTAGAAGTTTATTATTTTCAGCTATTAACAGAATCTAATGATAAAAGAAGTCTTAAAATCTGAACTGCCAGAGACAGCAGTCAAATACCTTTAATCTTAGCACTCCTGAGGCAGAGGCAGGCAGAACTCTTGACTTCAAGGCCAGCCTGGTCTACAGAGAGAGTTTCAGGACAGCCAGGGTTACACAGAGAAACCATGTCTCGAAAAACAAAACAAAACAAAAGCATCTGAACTGAAATCAGTCAAGAATGTATTTATTCTTTCTCTCCACTATGTGAGCTCCACGAAGGCATCGATTTGGTCAGCCTTATTCAGAGCAGTGTAGCACTTGGCATACTCTGGGGGCCCATAAAGTTCCTGAACGAGTGAACGGGACAGTGTTCAAGACTTAGAACGTGTACATTACTCAAATAATTATTTGTTATTAATCAAGAAGAGACACTGTCATCTTATGAATAAAATGACTCTGTTTCTCATTTATGTTTCTTGCTTCATAGGTATTACCCCATATGATATTAGTGTTGTAAATATGTCCATCAGTTCTGAAAAAATTATTCTACTGTAAGGTCGAAGGAGTTTTTTGATTAAATACACCCTTAAAAGTTAAAAGATCTTTAGAGAGAAATGACTTCTTTTCAGTGCTTGTTTAGAAATGCTACTTCCTTTGTAGTTTGAGGAATCTGATCAAATTAAGGAAATGTATAGAAAACAATGAAGTCTATGCAGGAGTGTGTGTGTGTGTGTGTATCAATGTGTTTGTTGTAACCGTAAATTGACTAAAAGAAGAAAAAGGCATCTCCATGACTTCAGTCCAAACTTAGTCCCATAAGAAACCATCAAATTTTTTTAACCCATAGACAAAAATTAATAAAACTGAAACATTTATTCAGGAACCAGTTAAAAAGTATTAGTACGATATTAATATCGAATGGCCACTCAGGGGAATCCCCCCGCTTGGTGTCCCAGTGAATTCTGACCAGCAAGGGTAACTTGTAGGTTTTCTGTGCGTCAGTTCCCTTGGACTTTGCCCCTTTCCTCTCAGACTGTCAATCACTCTGAATTCCTCCCAGCTAACCATAGTTTTCCTTTGTTCTGCTTCCCTTTATAGATTGAGACCCAGAATGTTGATTTTGAAGTTATAAAATGTTAAAAAGAAATTTTAAGTGCCAGACAACTCCGACCTGTTGTAGTGTTTTCCCCCTTTTCAGACATGAACTTAGAAGAAGTTGTGTGACAAGACACGTGAACTGCTTATATTCCCAGAGCACTACTAACTTTTGCCTCCTTGGGTTTTAAACTTCATTCCCATTCAGCCAAATGAACAAGAGGAGGTAGGAACGTTTTGCACGTGCCATATTTAATGATCTCTGCAAGGCTTGCCTTCCAGACTACTGTAGTAAACACCCCCAAAGACTTTGAACAAAGACAGATCTTGAACAAATCGAATCCTTTGGTAAACAGGCTTCTTTTCCTTCACCACACCATTTTTCCAAATCCCTTTTTAGTCTACGCCGAAAACAAAAATAAAAATATATGCAGTATAAACTTGGATAACTTTTTAGAAGTTAATTCCAACCTCACTCAGACATGCGTTTAAAAAAAAATTCCTCCTTCCTTTCACCACGGAAGCTATGAAAGACACTCCTTTCAGACAGGAATAACGTCCGTGGCTCAGGAATTTCAGACATATTAGGGATATTGATTAACTCTCTTGCTTCTGGTTAGGGCTCCCCTGCTTGCACTCGGGGGCTGAGTGGAAGAGACAAGGCTGCTAAAGTCCTCTCAAGGACAGATTCCAGGGTGAGCAGTACCCCGTGTTTTTCAGCAGCCAGAAGCACTTGTGAATGACTGAAGGATCTGCACCACCGCCCAGCTGCACGTAGGGGCCGCTTTGGAAACAGCAGCACGGAGCTTGGGAAATTCATGTCAGCTCCTGAAGCTGGGGAAGTCAAGCACACCCTCTCCACACCACAAGCAGCAGCAGCGAAGCCCTGCAGAGAGGTTTTCGGGCAGGCAGGCACCGCCTGGGAAGGCAACAGTCAGCATCCTTTTCCCCCCAGCCCAAGGGAGAAGCTCTCCTCCGCCTACGCGCTAGAGCTCCCCAGTATTCATCCTTCCAGACGTTTCTGGGAGAGGCAGAAAGGTCTATGCTGGCCTTACCTCTTGGGCTGCTTTCTTGCAAGTACGGCGGGGCTGTGGGAGTGACATTGCCCGAATGGGATGCTGACAGCAGAGGCGAACGTTCGTCCACCCCGTCAGCAGCCATGACTGCAGCAACAGCACAGCGCGGCGGGCCGCGGGTTGAGCTGGGTTGCGGCTAGGGAGGAGGTGGTGGCCAGCAATGCCGCCGCGCCGCTGCTACGGCCTCCGAGAGGGCCCAGGATGTGTCACAAGGCAGGAGGCGGGGGAGGGGAGGGTGCAGGACCGCGAGGCCGGGGGAAGGGAAGCACGCCGGGAGGCATGCTGGGGGAGGGGACTGGAGAGGAAAGAAAGAGCCCGGGAGGAGGAGGAGGAAGGGAAGGAGTGTGGAGGGAAATCCAGCCAGTCTGAGAAAAGGGGGGACGGGAGGACCGATTAGGAAGTGGGGGAGGGGAAGAGATCAAGTAAGCAAGAGGAGGGGCAAAAGGAAAGAGAGGGTGAGGAATCTTTTAAAGTGAGGGAAACCAGGATAAAGAGCAGCTTTGAAAGGCACTGAAAGGCCTGTGCTTGATTACGGGGAAAACTGGAGCAATCAAGTTCAGCTCCTCCAGGAAGTAGGAGAGTCCAACTTGTCTGGTAAACTTTGTAGCTGGGTGAAGAAAACTTGTTTCTTGGGTTATCAATTTCTTCTGAGTGGTTTCTCCTTTGTTATGAATCCTAGTTAGGATCTGTTGTCTAAGAAATGTTGGTTCGTGCGCCTTGGGCTTTCCTCTTTTCCTTGATTTTTTTTTTTTTTTTTTTTTTTTTTTTTAGCAGTAAGAGTGCTGACATTTGATTTTTGACACTTTAAGCATACGTGTTAACTTTTACAACTTCCGTTTTACAAACTAGGCTTTCATTTTAGTTTTTACAATAATGAGGCTTTTGTATAATGTAAAACAATTAAATCTTTTTCCTACAAAAGATTAAAAAAAAAAAAAATAAGGTTAGTGGGCCGAAGAGGTAGCTCACTGATTAAGGTGCTCACTAGTCTTGTGTAGGACACAAAATCTAGTTCTCAGCACCCTCATTTGGTGGCTCACAAACCACCTGTAACTCCAGTGAATAAAAACCAATACTGTCATCTGGCCTACACACACACACACACACACACACACACACACACACACACACAAAGAGAGAGATCTTACAGTTTTTTACAATGTTTTTAAATACTCAGCAAACTTATTGTCTTATTTTCTATTTACATTTTTGTTACCTTCTCTCTCTTTTTTTAATATTTTGCCGTTTGATTCTAATGTGATTTACATTTAAAACAAAAAACAACGAAAACAAACCAAAGTTTAGAACACATTCAAATAGAGATGCCAGGCGAATAATAGCTTTCCTGCTGTGATTCTTCTGAGTGACTCGGGAAGAATTATTTACTCACTTTCCAGGGGTCCCCAAGTATCTAGGGTGTTCTAGGTGACTGAAATGTCTCACAGGGAAATAGCTATACAGGGACTGGTAGTTGCCCCCTTACCTTTCAGTCCTTATAAACAGCAGACATCAGACATTTAAATTACTCAAATCACACTCAGAATCCTCAAGTTGCTCTCTGAAGACATACTCTTTCTTCCTAAATCTATTAAGCACCAGCTGGAAACCCTAAGGGAAGATAAAGAACGATGTTTTCTTTCACTCAGCATCTTGGGAGGGTCAATAACAGGAAGATACGATGCCATAGAAGGATCTTATTGAGATCCCTATGAGAAACTAGATGGGTCTCCAGTAGCCTGGGGTTTGAAAACAAACTCTGAAGAAAAAAATAAGCTTATCCCTTGAAAAATGAGTGCCAGTGCCTCACAGTTATAAAGACTGCTGAGTTGAAGAAAATTACAAAACCAATCACAGAACCCTGCTTTTACCCTAGTTAAGGTCTGGATTGTTCTATAAAGGCTTATATGTAAATGACAGTACTGGGGGTTGCTGTCAAGGGTTAAGAGGAGGAGCCTTGCGTCATCAAAGGGTATACCCTTAAAAGAATTTGCGGGTTGGGGATTTAGCTCAGTGGTAGAGCGCTTGCCTAGCAACCGCAAGGCCCTGGGTTCGGGCCCCAGCTCCGGAAAAAAAGAACCAACCAACCAAATGAACAAAAAGAGCAATTCAAGAATTTGCATTGCTGACTTATAGCCCTTAGGTCTCCACACCTTGCTTCTTGTGTGATAAGAGACAGCTACTCCCACAGTTGATTTTCTCATTACCCTCAAAGCTCTCATCAGAGGACAACTAATACAGTGTATTTGAGTTGCCAGAAGTTGTCATGTTTTGTCATGCCACCCCTAACTCCTTTTTAATAGTATACTTACATTGACATTATCCTCCTACTCTCTATCTCCAACTGTCAGATGAGGTCAGAAGACAAATAGTCCCTTTTAAATTTTTAATTACCTCATTCCCCCTCTCCTTTCCTCCTTCAAGCCCTCCCATACATTCCCCCCACTCCCTTTCAGGTCATGGCCCCTTTATATTTGATTATCATCATCATCATCATCATCATCATCATCATCATCATCATCATCATCGCATATATATGCATAAATATATAAATACAACCAGCTGACTCGTTGTTGTTTGTATACACACGAGTTCAGGGCCTTTCAATTGGTATTATATAACCAGTTAGTGGCTGATCCTTGGGGAAGACTAATTCTCCCTCTCCGCATTGACCAGGAATGGAGAGAGCCCTTTGGGATTTCCCCCGTTCCGATTTAGTATGTCTATTACTGTGGTCACTGTTTGCATCTTGTTTAGACATATTGTTGAGGAATCATGGTGTAGCTTCCCTGTCATTCCTAAGAGATATAATTTCACTGATCCTCTGGGCCCTACAATCTCTCTACCCCTGCTTCTGAGATGCTCCCTGTCTTAGTTATGGTTTCTGTTGTTGTGAGGAGACACCATGACCAAGGCAACTCTAGTAAAGGAAAACACTTAATTGGAGCTGGCTTACAATTTCAGAGGTTCAGTTTGGTATTATCAGGGTGAGAAGTATGGCAGGCAGACACGGTGCTGGAGAAGTTGCTGGGAGTTCTACATCTTGATCTGCAGGCAGCAGAAGGAAACTAGCTTTCACACTGGGCATAACTTGAGCATAAGAGACCTTAAAATCCGTCCTTCCCAGTGACACACTTCTTCCAACAAGGCTATACTTCCTCCTGGAAAGCCTCACCACCTCCTAATAGTGCAACTCCCTATGAGCCAAGCATTCAAACACACGAGTGAGTCTACGAGGGCCATTCCTATGCAAACCACCGTACTCCCTGAGCCTGGCATACAGAGGTTGTGTTGCAGGTTGTAGTCTCAGGGATGGGAACTCTACTCTCCAGTCTCTGTATTTTGACCATTTGTGGTTTTCTGTGATGATCTCCATCTCCTGCAAAGAGAAGCTTCTTTGATGCGAGATGAGAATTACATTCATCTATGAGTATAAGGATTAGTATTTAGAATGAAGTCTAGACTGGTCTAAAACGTAGAACTGTCATGTTCTCCACTGAGATCCATGACCTCACTAGCCGAAGATAGTTGGTTAAGTTTCCAGTAGCAGCCATGATTGCCCTTTCGTTAAGTGGGCCTCGAGTCCAGTAATATTTCTATTGCTTACTGTAGGGGGAGGTTCTCATCCTAAGGTCCTGTTCCCCAATTGGTTCTTGATTTATCGATAAAAATGCTAGGGGCGAATTGCGGGGCGGAACAAAAGAGGCAAGATTTTGTTCGAGGTCCCCGAAGGCAGGCTAAGATGTAGGAAGAGGAAGGGGTATTTAACCATACTTTGGAGGGAGAAAATGTTCTCCATGTGAGAACTAGGACAGAATGATCATAGGCTGCTTCCCCAGGCAGGAGATTAGAAACACAACTGAGCTGAGGGTAGTTTTGAGTTATTGATCAAGGAGAAGGTAACTGGGACACTAAGCTAAGGGTAGATTAAGAGGTGCTGGGCTAAGAGTATTGGGAAAGGCCCCATTAGCTGTGGGAGGTTAAAAGCGCCCAGCACTTGAGCCAATAAGGCAGGCTGATATTAAGCTAAGTGTATGTCTATGTTTTTCATCCACGGATCCAATAGTCTCTGGGCAGGAGCTGATAGCACTGTACACCAAGAGCTTAAAGCAAGGTAATAGGAACTACTCTCAAGAGCATACCACCAAGGTATGAGTACCGTGATTGCACATTTTGGAACATCTTGCCATGTCAGTCACTGTTGTGATTGCTAGGTGTCACCTCTGGGTAGAGACTATTTATTGTTTCTACCACTTGAGCAGCTTGTGTAGCACTCCTGGTACTATGAAAGCTAGACCTTGAAGAGGAAGCAGCCATATGTCTTTTATTCGTAATATATCTTCAATGTCTAACATAATTATGTATTAATAAGCATCGTCTATTTGCCAGACCAATAAGGAAATGACTGAATAAACAAATACTATGTATTCCCAGAGTCCTAATAAAAGTCTTCAGCATGAAAAAGTCTAAAGCAAATCTTGGGATATAGCTCAGTTGATAGAGTGCTTACTCCCTGTGCACAAGGCCCTGGGTTCACGCCACAGAACCACATAAGCTGAGTGAGGTGGAACTCAGTGGTGGCTGCACTGTCGCAGTCTCAAAACTTAGGAGATGGTGGCAGCAGGAACAGAAAGAGGTTCGAGGCCAGCCTTAACTACCTAACAAGTTTCAGGCCAGCCCGGACTATGAGATGAGATCCTGTCTTAGGGAAAGAGAGAGGATGTCCCCTGTATTGCATTAGCTGGCTGAGACCTCTTGGGATCGAGCAGTCATTCTGAAGCCTGTCTCAGTCTTTAAAGTATCCCTGAGACTACAAATGTGAACCACTGTGCCTGGATCATTTCATGACTTAAAAAAAAAAAATCCTGTATTACATGGGCATATGTGCGTGTGCAGGCAAGTGCCCACAGAGCCGGAAGCATTGGCTTCCCTGGGGCCGGAGTTATCAGCAGCTGTGATCCACCCGGCAGGAAATAGAACTTGGATCCTTTGCAAGAGTAATATAGGCTCTTAAATGTTGAACCATCCTCACAGGCCTTTCATAACTTTTAAATGAAGATGACAGGATTGCCATTTAATTTAACAATATTTTCTTATTGTCGAAATGTGTCTCTACAACTAGAAGAGACTACGGTTGTGCCTACAGAGTGATATGTTTGAAGAATTTTTCCCCTTTCGTTTCACCATAAATCAATCCAGAAAGTTATTTTTCTTTACTTTGTCATATGGCTTCCCCCACTCAACTTAGAACTTATTTGACGGTGATGGCAGTTACTCCTACACGGTAAAAGATAGTAGATCTATGGAGGTTGCATTTACAGTAATACCAAATCAGACAACAAAATCTCTTAGATGAGCAGCATTTCATTCTTGTTTCAAGGTAACACCTTGGTTTATGGTTACTCAATAAAGGTTAAGTAACACTCGCAAATTCATATTTCATTTTCATGACAGGTGATATCTTTATTCACAAGAGACGCTTATACATCAGTTATAATAAAAGGTTTTGTCTTCACAAGAAATGTGACATATAATGTAACTAGACTACCACCCTAGTGTAGGTTGATGTCATTATGCAGGAAGACAGGTACAGGATAGAACGAGGCCTGTAATTGCATAAGAAGGAAGGACGGACAGGAGAAAAGTTTTAGAAAGGAGAGAGAAGGCTGGAGTGAAGAGGAAGAGGAGCTGGCAGAACATGGCAGCAGATGTTAGGATTCTTCTCTGTGCCTAGATACAGGTTGTTATGACTGGTTTTAAGGGATGGGTGTGTACAGGATTTTGTGCTGCCTAGATGGGCAATTATATCCCATCAATTGGATCAGAAGTTACTGTGTGGTGTGTTCTTTCATGTGGTGACTTAATTGAGTCCACAGTAAGAGAGCCACAAGATAGGCGGTCTCTGTATGAAACTGGCAGGTCAGCGGCCCACCAAGGCAGCTGTGGGTAAGGACAGGGCGGCTTGGCAGGGTGCTGCAGTGGAATGGCTCTCAGACTGCCTGGGTCAGAGAGTACTTGGGGGCAGCATGGAGCTGCTGAGATAAATTAGTGCTAGTTCTAATTTATATATATATATAAACCAGTGAGGAACAACCACCAGAGTACGTGCATGAACTCTTCCGCCCGTTTTACTTTTTTGCCACCTTTGCCAGTTATAAAAGTTATTATAAAATAGAAGTCTGTACACCAGGCAGAGTGAATACAGACATATATTATAGAAGTTATTAAAATATGAAAGTCTGATGCTCCAGGCAGAGAGCTTAACAGATAGATGTATTTTGGGCTAAAGTCTTAATTTGACAAGTTGCTTAGTTCTTGTTGGTATTGGTATTAATAGAAAGGTGATTAAATTGTTTTTTAAATTAACCCGCTGGGTTGGGGATTTAGCTCAGTGGTAGAGCGCTTGCTTAGGAAGCACAAGGCCCTGGGTTCGGTCCCCAGCTCCGAAAAAAAGAACCAAAAAAAAAAAAAAAATTAACCCGCTAATGCCATATAGCTCGATGATGCTGGCTAGCAAAGGGTTTGTGGTTATTTTTGATATTTACCACAACAGGAGGCTCATATTCTTTTAACATGGGCTCCAGGGGAATTTGAGGTTAATTTCCTGGCATAACAGATGAGAAAAGACTAAACAGGCTCATACAGTATTGTTTAGCTTACTTCTTTCTTGTAAATTGCTTTGATTTTTCTTAATGAGTGTGATTTTGAGTCTTGTAGTTATATTATTTCTCTGGGAGAGAGTGCAAGATACAAGCTTTTCTGATTGCAGACTAAAAAACACAGTGTTTTGGGAGAAAGGTTTTGTCTTTGTGTTTTCAAAAAGGGTGATGAAGCTTTGGACACCTTCAGAATTATACTGATTAGATTTGATAAAGGTAAACCTGAAAAATTAAATTCAAAAGAATCAAACAAAAAGATATCTTGATTCTAAACTTCTGTTTTGAGAATTATATATTGCAGAATGTACTGGCTTGGATTCCTGATCTCTGGGACTTTCAGACGGGTTCAGTCAAGACAAACATCAGACTACAACAGTCGTTCCATTTTCCCTAACCCCTGCCCCCAAGAATATCTCAACACCCATGTACAGCTTGAAGAAGTTATTGACGAGTTATTGCCCAGATTCCCTAAACTTTGGGAGGCTAAAAATGTTTTTTCTAAGGTTGTCTTTCTAAAGAATTTAGAAATGGTCATAATTTAACAGGAGGAATTAGCTAAAATTGACTGTACAGCCATAATCTCATTTGGTAGAAATCCTTATTTTTGTTACTAAGCTAAAGTTGTTATCTTTTACATTGGTACAGAATTTACTTGATACAAGTTTAGATTTTCTTTGATATGAATTTCTTATTGATTTAAAATTAAAATTAATATTGTTACTCTCATACAGAGGCCCTGTGCCTCTATAACACATTTAAGTATACAAAGCTTATACCCAGTTCTTTACTGCTATTAAAAAAAATAATCTGAGATGATTAAACATGCGAGTTAAGGGCCAGATTCCAAATTCATGGCTCTGTTTATTGTTAGAGTGCTTTCAAGATAATTTATTAAGATAATTAATGGACAACAGTCCAGGTTACTTACATAGTTAAATGGTTTTCAAAAACATCAGAAATCAAAAAAAGTGACACTTATTGTTAGTTATCATTTGTTGAGACATTGTCTGCTTCTAAAAGCTCCCCTTTGGTGGACTCAAAGAAGAAATTGAACATCTTCCCCTCCAGGTGAGGTAATAATACATTTGCTAGGTAGCTACTGGGCAGAAATTGCCGGTTTCTTCTACAGAGGAAATACTGTCCAGAGAAGACACATTGCAGAATAGTTGACTGATAATTTCTGCCCAGCCAGAATAATCAGCCCTGCGCAATTCTGCATTTCAAAAGTCTGTCAGATGACCCTAGGCCAGAAGGCTATACACGTGCTCTCATGTGTTACTACAGGGGACTGTACAAGTAGACAGTTGTCTCTTCAACATGTCTCAGTTTGGGAAGCTGTGTTAGGCTTCCTATAGTTTCAGACAATATTGGTCATTCTCAGATTTCTGACGGGATCGAAACTAATTATAGACTTATAACCTAGACAGGCTGTTTAACTTTGAAAATACATATTTAATTAGATAGTTATCAGGTAGTATATAAGCTAGCCAGGACATGACATGGATTTTAAGCCTTTCTTAAGCTGGAATGGATAACTAAATGTTCTGTTTAACTGATAAAATGTTGGACTGGGTGTTAGGTGTATTTTATACTTTTAAATTACCAAATGATAATAGTTGTGTTCAGCTTACATTTGAGAGAAAAGTGTTGTTTTGTTTTTAATTAGACAGAAAGGGTGAAGTGTAGGTTGATATCATTTTGCAGGAAGGCAGGTGCAGGATAGAACTAGGCTTGTCATTGGATGAGATGGAAGGATGGGTGGAAGAAAAGTTTTAGAAAGGAGAGAGAAGGCTGGAGTGAAGAGGGAGGAGCTGGGAGAACATGGTGGCAGATGTTAAGATTCTTCTCTGCACATAGATACAAATTGTTATGACTATTTTTTTTAAAGATTTATTTTATTTATATAAGTACACTGTCACTGTCTTCAGACACACCAGAAGAGGGCATCAGATCCCATTACAGATGGTTGTGAGCCACCATGTGGTTGCTGGGAATTGAATTCAGGACCTCTGGAAGAGCAGCCAGTGCTCTTAACCATTAAGCCATCTCTCCAGCCCCCTGTTATGACTATTTTTAAGGGATGGGTATATGCAGGATTTTGTGCTGTCTAGGTGGGCAAATTACATCTTATCAATTGGATCAGAGGATATTGTGTGGTGTGTTCTTTCATGTGGTGACTTAATTGAATCCACAGTAAGAAAGCCTTGAGATAGGCAGTCTCTTTGTGAAAATGGCATGGCAGTGACCCGCCAAAAGAGCTGTGAGTAAGGACAGGGTGGCTTGGCAGGGTGCTGCACTGAATGGCTCTCAGACCGCCTGGGTCAGAGAGTATTTGGGGGCAGCGTGGAGCCGCTGAGATAAATTAGCACGATTTTCTTTCTTTTTTTTTTTTTAAAGATGTATTCATTTATTATATATAAGTACACTGTAGCTGTTTTCAGATACACCAGAAGAGGGCATCAGATCTCTTTTACAGATGGTTGTGAGCCACCATGTGGTTGCTGGGAATTGAACTCAGGACCTCTGGAAGAGCAGTCAGTGCTCTTAACCACTGAGCCATCTCTCCAGCCCAATTAGCACTATTGTCAATGTCCTACTGGAGCCAAAACTAGTGAGAGAGCAATCACCACTGTAGGTGCAAAAACTGTTCTGCCCCCTTTTCTATTTTGCCGCAACACCCTACTTTTTTGCTACATAACAAACCACATCGAAAGCCAGTTGCTTTACACAGTGTGACTAGTTGTTCATGGTTGTTTGTAGGTTGAGTAGATGACTATTCAGTCAGACTTGCATCAACTTACCCAGCTGAGCTTACCTGGAAAGTTTGCGTATGGCTTGTTCCAGCTGAGACGTCTGAGGCAGTTGGACATCTCCTCATAATCCTCCTATGCCTGCTAGTATTAAAGCTATACGCCAAGAGGAAGTCAAAGTGAGTGCAGAGTTTCAAACACCATCACTTTTACAGCATCCTTAGGCCATCAGCTGCTTTCAAAGCCTACCTTTGGCTCTCAGTTGGACAACTAGTGATCTCCTTTCCTCTTTGAAGTTGCGAGGCCAGTAGAGGGATGTGGGCCCCCACATGCTAGAGGTTTTCCACGGAGATCTCTGGCCCAGCTAGGTGTGTGGATTTGGGCAAGGGGGAAAGAACTCAGGCAGAGAGGGGGAACAGCTTTCGCCCCCTCTGCTACTGGTCCTTCTCCTTTCTACCGCTGCCACTTCAGTTGCTTGGGCCCAGCTGAGCCAGCAGGAGACTGATTAGCCTGCAAGGGGTACAGGGGAAATTCTGGCAGTGATTTCAGAAGAGCTGATCTCTTCCCTAAGCGGCAGTGTTACAGCTCTTGTGACAGAAGCTCTCAGACAATGGAATAATTCATGCACACCTTTAATTCTTCTGAACACGATTCTTAAATACAGTTTTTGGACGGGTCAGTGTCTGACAGCAGGTAGGTACTTCCTATTGGTTTAGCCTGAGAGCTTGGGAAGACCCCATCTACACATTCGGGGGCGTGGTCCTGCTTCTATGACTGATCTGTCTTGTGCCTATGTGACCTGTGGTCATGTCCTCACCTGTGGTAAAGGGGCTTGGGGCATTGCCCTATGTGAATTGTCTGTCTCAAACCTTTCTACAGGAGCCTGTGGGGGGCTGCAGCTATGTGAGATGGTCCTGATCTCCTAGGAGACTGGGAATGTACCTGCCAGCCCTTTTAGGGTTCCCAGGGATTCAACCTATCTCAACCCGGAATCAGCGTATCTTTCACAGCCTGCTGCCATACAATTCCCCCTTTAACTTTTTTTTTTAATGGAAGGTGTCATTTATAGTGAAATTTTTGGGTGGGATTGAAGTATCAAAAGAAAACACTAAACAGGCTGGAGGGATAGCACAACTAAGCTATAGTGGTAATGAGGGATCAGGGTGGTGGCTGTGAGGACAAAGGATCATTGAACCAAGTAATTGCCCCATGGGTTGTACAGTTTGAAGGTATTAATGTTGGTTTTAAATAACATTAGATTAATCTAGCTATACATCATATTTTCCTTAATATCATGTAACTTTCCCCAAGTTCAGTAGCCATTTGGTTTTGGCAAGAGAGTTCATCTGTAGCTGGAGGCTCCCAAGTCTATGGGTTTCAGCTGTCATCTTGGATCTCAGCGTGTGTCTCGGGAGTCTTCAGTCAGGTGAGGTGTCTGGAGGAAGCCAGCTTTGTTGTCCCGGTCAGGTCCGAGGACATAACATTTGGTCTCAGCTGCATCTGTGAGAACGGTACTGTAGAAAAACCTGTAGGGTGATCACAACAGAGGAGCAGAACCCTAGCAGATGGGTGTCTGCATAGGATGGGTGACATATCTTAAGCCTGTGTTGGTTTGCTTGGGAGCACATTGGTCTACTGTTGTGATCCTAGAAAAGCAAGAGTGTTGGAGGAGTTTAGTCATGGAAGGCATCCTTTAACTCTGTTTTGGATGGCCGAGGGAGAAAATAACAGGTTAATTACGAATCTAGGACAGTCAGGACCAGAGGGAGTTGTTGGGTTAATGGTGGGGGGGTGGGGGGACGCGTCCAGCGTCTGCTCTACTACAGGGCACCGCCGCTGGGGAGGCAGGAAATGAAAATTTTGACCACTCTTGGCCCATGCAGCCAATGGGCGGATGTTGGGCTATGAGACACCACTCTGGGGTTGGGGAAGCTCGGGGAAAGATAACTGGAGCTGGCTTGGGGATCTCGGGACCTGAGACCAGACCAGGGCGGTCTGGTTCCCAGGCTCTTGGACACCCAGGCCCTGCTGGATGCTTCAGAAGAGCTGGGGACAGAATGGGGGCCCGCGGGTGAGATTTGCCCGGAGCAGAGAGAAAATGGGGGAACTCCATTTGGTCCCGTGGCATGAGTCCTTGGCTTGTCAGTGGTTGGCTGTAGGCTTGGGATTAATGGCAGCCGCAGCAGGGAACGTAAGAGAGTCCTTCCATGGGAGATTAGTACGAGGCTCTGTAAATGAAGGACTTCTCTACAGCTACCGACAGCGGCGGGACCTCTTAGGGCAACCCTGAGTTTAAAAACCTTTTGCAGAGAGGAGTGTATGGGAAGAAAGGCTAAGCTGAGAATTGGCTAAGCCTCTAGGCCTTTAGGTATCTCATTATAATGAAGACCTGTCTATTGCTAATAGCGGGACATTGGCAGAGATGGCTGAGATGTGTGGTAACCCTCTTTGTGGTGAACCCCAGACTTGCATGGTTTTGTTAATTGCCAGCAAATATTGTAGCACCAGCTGTTTTTCTACCAGCTGTGTAAGGGCTCTATGCTTTTCCCTTGATAGGGGAAATCGTAGGGCAGCAGGCTGTGAAAGGTACCCTGATTCCTGGTTGAGATAATTCAAATCCCCTGGGACCCGAAAAGGGATGGCAGGCACAGTCCCAGTCGTCCAGGAGACCAGGGCCTTTTCATGTAGCCCCAGCCCCCCCCATAGGCCCCTGTAGAAAGGTTTAAGGCAGGTCATTTACATAGGGCAACGCCCCAAGCCCCTCCTCCACAGGTGAGGATGTGACCAAAGGTCACATATGTGCAAGACAGATCAGTCACAGAAGCAGGACCATGCCCCTGAATGTGTAAATGAGGTCTTTCAGAGTTCTCAAGCCAAACCAATAGGAAGTACCTGGTGTCAGACACTGACCCATCCAAAAACTGTACTTAAGAATCGTGTTCAAACTGATAGAGGGCTTATATCCAAAATATACAAAGAACTCAAGAAGTTGGACCGCAGGGAGACAAATAACCCTATTAAAAATGGGGTTCAGAGCTAAACAAGGAATTCAGAGCTGAGGAATGTCAAATAGCTGAGAAACACCTAAAGAAATGTTCAACATCTTTAGTCATAAGGGAAATGCAAATCAAAACAACCCTGAGATTCCACCTCACACCAGTGAGAATGGCTAAGATCAAAAACTCAGGGGACAACAGATGCTGGCGAGGATGCGGAGAAAAAGGAACACTCCTCCATTGTTGGTGGGATTGCAGACTGGTACAATCATTCTGAAAATCAGTCTGGAGGTTCCTCAGAAAATTGGACATTGCACTACCTGAGGACCCAGCTAAACCTCTCTTGGGCATATACCCAAAAGATGCCCCAACATATAACAAAGACACGTGCTCCACTATGTTCATAGCAGCCTTATTTATAATAGCCAGAAGCTGGAAGATCCCAGATGCCCTTCAACAGAGAAATGGATACAGAAAATGTGGTACATATACACCATGGAATATTACTCAGCTATCAAAAAACAATGACTTTATGAAATTCATAAGCAAATGGATGGAACTGGAAAATATCATACTGAGTGAGGTAACCCAATCACAGAAAAGCACACATGGTATGCAGTCACTGATAAGTGGCTATTAGCCCAAATGCTTGAATTACCCTAGATGCACAGAACACATGAAACTCAAGAAGGATGATCAAAATGTGAATGCTTCACTCCTTCTTTAAAAGGGGAGCAAGAATACCCTTGGGAGGGAATAGGGAGGCAAAGTTTAGAACAGAGGCAGAAGGAACACCCATTCAGAGCCTGCCCCACATGTGGCCCATACATATACAGCCACCAAACTAGACAAGATGGATGAAGCAAAGAAGTGCAGGCCGACAGGAACTGGATGTAGATCTCTCCTGAGAGACACAGCCAGAATACAGCAAATACATATGCGAATGCCAGCAGCAAACCACTGATCTGAGAACGGGACCCCCATTGAAGGAATCTTAGAAAGGACTGAAAGAGCTTGAAGGGGCTCGAGACCCCATATGTACAACAATGCCAAGCAACCAGAGCTTCCAGGACTAAGCCACTACCTAAAGAGTATACATGGACTGACCCTGGACTCTGACCTCATAGGTAGCAATGAATATCCTAGTAAGAGCACCAGTGGAAGGGGAAGTCCTTGGCCCTGCCAAGACTGAACCCCCAGTGAACGGGATTGTTGGGGGGAGGGTGGTAATGGGGGGAGGGTGGGGAGAGGAACACCCATAAAGAAGGGGAGGGGGAGGAGTTAGGGTGATGTGGCCTGGAAACCGGGAAGGGGAATAACAATCGAAATGTAAATAAGAAATACTCAAGTTAATAAAGATGAAAAAAAAAAAAGAATTGTGTTCAGAAGGATTAAAGGTGTGCATGAATTATTCCATTGTCTAAGAGCTTCTTTCATAAGAGCTATAACACTGCCGCTTGGGGAAGAGATCTGCTCTTCTGAAATTGCTGCTAGAGGCCCTCCTGCACTCCTTGCAGTCTAGTCAGTCTTCTGCTGGCTCAGCTGGGCCTGAGCAACTGAAGTGGCAGCAGCAGAAAAAAGGACGACCAGCAGCGGAGGTGGTGAAAAGTGTTCCCCTCCCTACCTGAGTTCTCTTCCCCTTGCCCCAACCCACACACCTATCCAGGCCAGAGATCTCCATGGAAAACCTCCGGCACCGAGGCTCACATCAGTCGCCCACCATGTGGGGCCCGAATAGCAACACAACTACATGGACAGATACTGAGGGAAGGTGAGCCCCCCTCTCCCAAATCTGGAGACACGCAACCTATACTTTCCTGCTGTGCTTTCAGTCAGCTTAGATTGGGACAAGCTGAAGGGGCAACTGAATCCTCCTGGCCAGAGCTACTCTCTGGTGTTGGCAGAAGGTTCCTCTAGTCCCTGTCTAAATCCTGACAGCCCGCAATGTGCGTTGGCAAAGACTCTCTATCTAGTCGCTCCTTAAAACAAACAAACAAACAAACAAACAAACAAACAAGCAAAAACTGGTAATGCAGCAGCCACTTAAAAGCCAGGGCAGCCGCCAGTTCTTAAATCTGCAGGAAGTCTTAGCGTTTTGTACCTCTGTGGAATCCTCCGAAACCAATAGGCGAAGGGAATGTTCCCATTGCACAAAGCATTTCTCCACTTTTCTGTAATGGGCAATTCACCACAACTTTGAAAATTCCCCCAGTCTGTGCTTCCCCACCCCTGGAGTGGTGTCCTCCGGCTTCCCACAGCCCAACACCTGCCCAGCAGCGGTGTGGGGTAAGTGTGATCTAACTTCCTGCATCCTGCGTCCCCAAGTGGCCGGTCTCTGTGAAGGAGCAGTCTTAGGACACCACCCCCACCACCCCAATGCTTCAGAGTAGACACTAAACGAACTGTCTTGCCCCTCCCTCTCCCACCAAAGGTCAGGGCTCCATTAAAAAAAAACGGGCGTCCACTGCCTCTCCCCTATTCCACCTCCCCCCATCCAACTAGGGAGATAGATCTTAAGGTCTTAGAGGTAGTTCTTCCCATCCAACCAGAAAGAGACCACATTATTACCTACAAAGAAAGTAATATCCAAGGAGACCCTAAAATCTCCAATTCTAGGGGCCACTGTTCGATTTAATGCTCTCGGCCTTGATTGGCTCTCCAACGAAGCCATCTGTGTCCAACAGTGGCCTCTATCAAGGGAAAAGCTTAGAGCCTTCATGCAGCTGTTAGAAGAACAGCTGGTGCTACAAGATTTGAGGGCAATTAGCAAAGTCATGTGAATCCGGGGCTCCCTATAGAAAGAACTCATCCCTGCCTAAGTTCTCTTCCCTTCTTCTGAACCCGAGCACCTAGCTGGGCCAGAGATTGCCGGGAAAGCCCACCGTGTGCAGCACCACAGAGGAATAGACACCGTTTCTTGGTGGGAGAACCAGCAGCCGCACTGCAAAGGGGCGTGGCACGTAAGAAGACACGATTGTTGAAAGCCGTTGTACAATTTAAACGATTGTTTACCCTTTTGTTCTAATGGCCTGTGTCCCCTTTCAGGAAAAGACCATTAGATTTCAACTTAGGAAATTTTGCTGTGCCCATATTATATTTTGAAAGTCCTTAAATTACTATGAGATGTCATTAGTCCCCATTGTGAGGTATACAACTAAAAAGTGGAACATTTAAGACGTTATGTAAGAATCCACTTATGAATTAAGGAGTTAGTGCCTTCTCAGGATTGGATCCTCTATGGAAGCCAGTCTAAATCTATTGCCCGTGACCTCGGTGATACTTTGTGCCATTTCTTAGACCCCCATAAGTTCCCACCAACCACGTAATCCACACCAGATAAGGGCCCTCAACTTCTAGCCTCAGAAACATGAGCCAAAATAAAAGTTTTGCTTTTTGTTCTTATTTTTGTTGGTTCGTTTGCCACCAGTTTTCCAGGTCAGGGTCCTTTGTTATAGCAACAGAAAATGAACTAAGGAAATTACCCAAATCGACTTTGCATATCGTGTCGCCTAATTCAAATCCAAGGCCATACAGAGGTCTTTGATATGATTTCACATGTTCAGCCCCGGGGATAGAACAGAATTCTGAAATGTACTGGGGAATAAGTCACTGCTCGCTTGCGTATAACAGTACAGGATTCTGCTTCATTAGGACACAATTCTGCTTGTTTTGGTATCTCATTTTCTGCCCTCACTCTTGGCCTCCCACTGAATCCACGCTTTTCTGAAAGATACGCCACCTACTGACAGCCGAGTAGCTTTTTCATCCTGCCTTCTGTCAAAAGAGAGCTGGAATCACAAAGGCCTCTTCACATTTGATATTGTTTCTTTAAGTCCACATTTACATAATTTCATTGAATATAAAATTCCATCCTGGTTACAAGGGGGTGGTGTTTTTCTTTTTGAGAACCTTGTTGCGTATTCAGGAGGTGGCTCCTTGTTGGAAGAATAAGTCACTGGGGGCTGGGGGGTGGGGGTGGGAGCTGGGGGGTGGGGGTAGGGGGCAGAACTTGATGTTTTATAAACTCATTCTATTTCCTGTTCACCTTCTTGTTGGAAGCAAGAAGAGATCCTTGCACCCGCAGGTCACCAGGGAAACCAGGAATGTTAAGCATGCAGGATTGTCCTTTGAAAGGAAAGCCTGTATAACCTGTTTTTTTTCCCCATTCTGAAGGCTGGGGATGGGAGGTGACTAACACCTGGTGATTTGTGTTATCTGTAGAGCTAGACCATAGCAAGTTTCCACAAACAGGACCAGAAGTGCCAAGTAGCCTAAATGACTTCCATTATCTGTAGAACCAGGAGCTCCCCCAAGCATTCCCAAGACTGGACGTAGCTAGTCGTCTAAATGACCTCTTGTGCTATCAGTATGACAGAGACCAGGCCAGATCCTCCCTGGGCCCTTAAGCAAATACATGTAGCCTATCTCTAGAAACCAACTTCATGGAAGAAATTGCATGTACTTTGGGTTGAGTTTCAAAGTAATTGTGTCTCCTTATGTACCAGGGGTTGTACTATACCAGGCAAAAACGTTTCCCTCCAAATTGTACTGGGTTTAAATATGCTTGCAATAAATCTCCTGACATTAGACTCCAAAAGTTTGCCCAGCCTAGCTAAATCAGGCTGAACTCACTTTCCTTCTTGCCTCTTCATGGATCACTTTGCTACTTACTGGTCATGATGCCTTGATGCTTTTCCGAACCCCCACACCCTCTGCTTCCTGACCTCAGTGCAATGTGACAGAAGTCTCCTGTACCTGTTACCCTGCTTTCCCTATCTTGATAGACTGTGTCCCCTTGAATTGTAACAAAGTAACCATTTGTGGTTAGAGTGAGAAAAGTATCCCAGCATAAGAAAGTATTATTGAAAGTGGGATCATTGTTGTGATAAACCTGGTTATAGGGTTTTTAGCCTTCAGAACTTGTTTGCAGGAGAAACATGGTAGACTTTGGAACTTCACGCTAAGAAGAAAAAGTCCTTCCACGGGCTATTATCATTGGAATTTGAAAGGCTTAAAGGCTACAAAGACTATAAATAGTAGAAGGCTGGTTCCTGAGGTTTCAGACAGCAACAAAGACTCGTCCAGCAGTCATATAGGCTATTCTTGCTGACCTGTCATGAGAACCAGAGGGAGGGAGGTTTAATGTGCAGGCGTATGGGACTATTTTGCTTGGCAGAGGAAATTTCAAAGCAGGGCAGTACTCAAGCTGGGGAATGGCTGTTGCTCACAACCATAGGTCTATCTTTATAGTCCACCCTTGCTTCTTACTCTTTGCCTTCTGAGCAGAAGTAACGTGTCCAGCCTTCTTCTCATATCATGTCTTCTATGCCCACTGCCATGGCTTTCTTTACGTGACATATCCCAGAACTCTAATCCAAAATTAACTCCTTATCCTTAGGTTGCTTCTGTCACGATATTTTATCATAAGTATAGAAAAGAAAGCAAGTTCTTATTTTTTTTTAAGATTTATTTATTTCTTTTGTACATGAGTACACTGTAGCTGTCTTCAGACACACCAGAAGAGGGCATCGGATCCCCACAATACAGATTATTGTGAGCCACCATGTGGTTGCTAGTAAGCAAGTTCTTGAGAGAATCTATTATTTACTGTATGGGCATACCACCTGTCAATAAAAAAGCTTATGGCCAATGAGCTGAAACAGGAAATAGGTGATGGGAGTTCTAGGAGAGAGGAACTCTGGGAAATAGGCACAAGAGATTTGCCCAGACAGAGAGGAAGACAGTTGAATAAACCTGATGAGGGGTAACTAATCAGTAGAGGACTTTAGAATAAAGTGAATTATTGAGATACGAGTTAGTCAGGGAACAGAGCCAAGGTTATTGGCTTAGACATTTGTTCATAGATATGATATATCAGAGTTGTTATTTCTTTGAACAAAATGGATAGGAGGAAAAGAATAGTTACAACAAATTCTTGTATAGCTAAGGAAATGCTCTATATCACTTCTTAGTTTCTTGGAGGTTACCCTCCATATGAATTTTATCCTGAGGCCTTCATCTCCATTTAGAACCTGCTACTAGTTGAAAGACTGTTTCGGGCCCTATATATTTATAGTCTCTTACAAATGTTTTTCCTTTAGTTCACTTCAGTGGTAGGCAAAATAATGCCAAAGACGTCTGCCATCTAACCCCCAAGATCTTGTATCTGTTTTATCTCTTAAAGCAAAGGGTATTTTGCAGATCTGGTTATGTGGTACGGACCTACAAAAAGAAATCTGATCTGGGGGCTGGAGAGATGGCTCAGTGGTTAACATCACTGACTGCTCTTCCAGAGGTCCTGAGTTCAAATTCCAGCAACCACATGATGGCTCACAACCATCTGTAATGGGATCCAATGCCCTCTTCTGGTGTGTCTGAAGAGAGCAAACAGTATATGCATACACATTAAACAAATAAATCTTAAAAAAAAAAAAAAAGATTGGGGATTTAGCTCAGCGGTAGAGCGCTTGCCTAGCACGCACAAGACCCTGGGTTCGGTCCCCAGCACCAAAAAGAAAAAAAAAGTCTGATCTGAATGGTCCCTCCCTGCTAAGTCTAACCATGTGAGTCTTTAAAGGCTAAGTACCTTTTCCAGACATGGCCAGCTTAGAAGATGAGAGAGGAGTGGAGAATAAGGGTGGCCTTTACAAGTTAGGATCGACCTTCAACTAATGACAGCAAGAACACAGGGTCTGTGCTCTCAAAGAACTGGACTCAGCAAAGTACAAGAAAGCAAGGAACAAGGTTTTGCCTTAGCCCCCCAAACACCTTGTGTTTATCCAACAGAGCTGTGTTGGACTTTCACTTACAGTAACAAATCTGTATTATTTAAACTGCTGTATTTTTGGACACCAATAGAAAAGGCAACTTTTTCTTTTATAATACTTTATCAAATGTCATTAAAAAGTTGCAAATTGCCACCTTTATTATTCTTCATGGAAGTAATTTTAATGAAATCAGCAAGTTCATCTGGTACATTTTTCATTTTCCAAGTTACCACAAGCAATAGTTAACTGGCCATCTTATCTCTAGACTCTGTAGCATTTTTTCCCACTGATCTCCTGGTGTTACTATCTCTTCTCCATTCCTTACACTATTGGCCTGCTGCCTACCATACCGCGTTCCATATATTATAGATTTTATCACCAAATACCAGTTTTGGTAACATTTATGTTTGTTTGCACTTTACTTTCAATACCAATTTCCATTGAAGTCATATGTTACTTGGAACTTTCAGGAGTAGGTTAGTTTACAGATGACTTTGTAAGAATCTACTAGTCTAAAACAAAATGGATTAAAATGTAAAGTATTACTAGCCAAATCCTGAGGATCGGAAGTTAGCTTCGTAGTCTTAGCTGCAGATGCATCGGCAAATGTCCATTGGCTCAGTTGGGATACTCAATCAGAAGACATGGCTGTTCTAGCTTCTCCCTCCAAATTTGAGATGGGGTCCCAGAAGGATGATTAACAAGTGCTGCCTAGCCTCTTAAATCTAATGTTCTCAACCATGTATGAGGTTATATTTTCCATATTCTTTTGTTTTTTATAAGTCACAAGAGTCCATTCAAGTAGCAGAAGGATAAAGCCAGTCTCTTCATGGAGAGCTTGACAATGTCACACAAATTGCCACATCAGTGCAGGGAGGTCTTATTGATTAAGGGTATTATAGAGTGATCACATTCACATTTTCATATATATACACACACACATACACACACACACATATATACACACATATATAGTATATATACTATATATATGCATACACACATATATACACACATACACACATATATACACACATACACACATATATATACACATACGCACATATATAGTATATGACTATATATGCATACACATATATATGCACATACACACATATATACACACATACACACACATATATATACACACATACACACATATATACACACATACACATATATATACACACATACACACACATATATATACACACATATACACATTTATACACACACATATATACACACATATATATACACATACACACATATATACACACATATATACACACATACACACATATACACACATATATATAGTATATATACTATATATACACATACATATATATGTGTACATACACACACACGTGTGTGTGTACGTATACAGTATAAAACGTTTTTCCCATTAAGTTGCTTCTGTCAGATATTTTGTCAGTGCAACAAGAGCATAAATGGTCATAGCTAAGTAACTAAGATAACACATTAATTTGGCTAAAAATTGTTTTGCCTGTAATTCCAGGGCTTGGGAGGGGAAGATAAGAGGATCAGAAGGTCAAAGTCAGCCTTGGATGCACAGCAAGTTCAAGGCCAGCCTGGGTTACATCATAAGACATTATATCAAAACAAATCAAAACCAAACATGAACTAAACTATCCATTTTGTATGTAATTAAGCATTGTGACAATACTGTTGGCCTGAAGGATGTTTGTCAGGCACACTTCACCCTCAAACAACTTTCTCTGAGAAATTTGTGTTTATGCCTTATAATTAAGAGAGATTTTTGTTCGTTTATGGTAAGATTTCACTATAATGTAGCCCAGGCTGCCCTGGAACTTACAGTGTATGTTAATAAACACTGAATGTCAAGTATACAAGATTTAGAATCAACTATGAAACAAGCCAGTGGACACTGAAGCAAAAATTTCTGTTTTCTTTGGAGACTCCATTGTGTCGTGTGAGCAAACACATCGAAGGATGTTTTTGCTGAGGATGGGACAAGTAGTGTTTTTCTAAAAGCAGCCTGGAAAAAGGGCATGTGATGTTTAGCAAGGGTAAATGCTTGAGCAAACATGTGATGTTTGGACGACACTGTGTGGTATTTGTTCGCCTTACCACTCTTTGCTGGTCAGAGTTTGTCATGACTTCATAGAGAAAGACACGCCAGAGAACTTCTGGTGGTATTCCTGGGGCTTCTTGCACTGGTTGGCAGAGTCTCATGGTTTCTTCCGGATTGACCTGCCATTGCTGATTCATGAATGGTGTTTGTGAGTGGATTGAGCTGCTGCTGCTGATTTGTATGAACTACACTGTGGATATCCGGAAAACAAAGGTTGGATTTTGCTCTAAAGAACTATTTCTAAACAGGTCCACATCCTCCTCCTTTGCCCTATTAACCTTTCCTTTTTTCCTACCTTTGGTGAGTGGTGGTCTAGAGGGGAGGTTAAAGCATTTTAAGAGCCTTATTAAAAGTAGGTTTTGAGGGGCTGGGGATTTAGCTCAGTGGTAGAGCGCTTACCTAGGAAGCGCAAGGCCCTGGGTTCGGTCCCCAGCTCCGAAAAAAAAAAAAAAAAGAACCAAAAAAAAAAAAAAAAAAGTAGGTCTTGAAAAGTATAAGACTACAGGGCACACATCTGAGGGGTCATGTTTTGATTGGTTTAGCCACCGTGAATGTCTATGAGTGATTTTCTTGACTAGCTTCATTGAAGTACAAGACCAAACCTAAAGTGTGGTCCAGATATCCGGAAAGCCTAAGGAAAAGCATTTGGATTTTGCTTGCTTCCCTTTGTATCTTGCTGATGGTTTTACATTCTCTGCTGCTGCTGCTGTTCTTCATAGGCATTTGAACCTAGATTCTTGACCCCTGACTGATGAACAGTGGATTTTCAGGAACCCTTATAGCCTTTGGCACCAGATTCGAACTACTGAGGCATTAAGTCTAGTAGACTGATCAACTACCATGTTCTTAGCCTTTCCAGTATGAAGATATACATTGTTGGACAATCCATACCATATTGTGTAAACTAATCTAATAAATCCTCCTTCAATATACATTCATTTTATTTGGTTCTGTTTCCTTAGAGAGTTCTGACAATACACTGTCTAACTGTGGCTGGCCTTGAACTCAACAGCATTCTTTCTGTTTAAGGTAGCAAAATGCTGGGATTGTAGACATGTGGCACCACACCTTGCTTAAAAGAAATGTTAGGAAGAAATATTTTTCTTTATGAAGTATTTAACTTTATGAACAGGAGTTGGGGTGTTTTTTTGTTGTTTTTGATTTTTTTGTTTGTTTGTTTTTTGTTTTTTGTTTTTTCCTCACAAATTTGATGCATTAACCACTCGGCCTCTTTGCTAGTGCCTCTATATAAATGCTCTCGATTGGCTGATATTCCTGTTGGTTATTTGTTTGCTTTGTTGTAGTCTCAGAATCTTTAGAAATACTTGTGAATTGGAGTTGGGCTGTCTTTGATTCTGTTGCCTGCCAACAGATTCCCTTATCATAGCTGGACTGCCTGGTTGGGCCTGAGGAGGAAATGATGCCCTTAGTCCTGATTGGATGCCCCAAGGTGGGGTGGTACTCAAGGGGGGTGAGGGGAGGTTTCCCTTCTCTGAGGAGAAGAGATGTGGGTAATGGGGGGGGGATTTGTGGATTAGGCTAAAAAATTGTAATGCTAGTCAAGGAGGCATAACATTTGTTTTTATATAACCCACCCAGATACACTTCTGTATTACCTTGATGGCAAACAAAAATGTGATGTCCTGTGCCTCTAATCTCAGTACTGGAAAGGTGGAGGCAGGTGAATTAGGAGTTTAAGGTTATCTTCAGCTATAGACAGAGTTCAAGGCCAGTTGGGCTTCGTGAGACTTTGTCAAAAAATAAAAAAATGAAGCCCAACGAAAACCAGAAACTAACAAAATGAGGGAGGCCCAGTAAAAATGGTACTTTTAAGGGGCTCGAGACTCCATATGTACAACAATGCCAAGCAACCAGAGCTTCCAGGGACTAAGCCACTACCTAAAGACTATACATGGACTGACCCTGGACTCTGACCTCATAGGTAGCAATGAATATCCTAGTAAGAGCACCAGTGGAAGGGGAAGCCCTGGGTCCTGCCAAGACTGAACCCCCAGTGAACGTGATTGTTGCGGGGAGGGCGGCAGTGGGGGGAGGATGGGGAGGGGAATCCCATATAGAAGGTGAGGGGGAGGGATTAGGGGGATGTTGGCCCAGAAACAGGGAAGGGGAATAACAATTGAAATGTAAATAGAAATATTCAAGTTAATAAAGATTAAAAAAAAAAAAGGTACTTTGTCTTGACTGACGTGCTGGTGATCCAAGTGACAGTAATAATACATTTCATGTAAGTGCAGATTTTGATTTGAATTTTCACTTGTATAGTAGGCATTCTTCTCTTATGTGGTTTGACTAATTTCGGCCTGCATTTGAAAACCTAACAAAATAGGTCCATGAAACTTCTCCAGGACACCACTAAAAATAGGTTTTTCTTTCTGTATAAAGAAGAAAGAGCTGTGACTGAACAATCCTCTCTCTCCACCAAATTGCCTCAATCCCATGCTGTACGTATTCAAACGGAGGGCATTCAGGGTGTGACCAGGTTGATGAGATAAGAAAGGTGGAGCCCTAATTGAACAGCACTTGTGTGTGTGAGCATGCATGTGAGTGTGCACGTGTGTGTGTGTGCTCGTGAGTGTGCATGTGAGTGTCTGTGCATGTGTGCGCATGCACGCTTGTGTATGCTGTGCTTGTGAGCATGCTGTGTGCCTGTGCGTGTGCGTGTGTGTCTGTGGGGGGCGAATGTGTGGTGCCGGGATACATCTACCTATCTGTGTGCATGAATGTGTGTGTAGATTATCAATTACAGCAGTCAATTGCCCCCCCCCCCCCAGAGGTCTGGGGATCAAAGTCAGGGCCTCAGGCTTCTTGGCCAGTGTCTTTTCTGCTGAGCCACCTCTCTGGCTTCAATTAACATTCCTTTAAGAAGAGGCTTGAAGTGCTAATTAGCTTACTCTCTCATCAGGCGTGGGAGGGATGCCTCTTATGGGTGTCCTAACCGTGATCACTTTCAAGTCAGGAAGAGAGCTCTCACCTGCCCAGAACCTGCTGCCTTTATCTTGGTGCTGTGAGGAAATACAATTGTATTTTGTAAACTCTGCAATATGTTTCCTTTTTTTATGGCAGCTTAAACTAAACAACAAATCCCCAAAACTAAGATTAACATTACAAATTGTTTTTCAGCACTGGAGATCAAACCCAAAGCCTCACGTATTCTAGGTAAGTCTAATGCTTACGCCCAATAAAACTTAAAAAAAAATTTACCTAGCACTTTGAGATGTATATGCAGACTATCATAGCGAGATATACACACATGAATCATAGATAAAAGGCTTTTGACAAAAGAAACTAATTGGCAAGTATTACCCTGTCCTTCCCTGTGATTCCCTAAACTCCGCTCAAAAGCCTGTCACCTCTTTAGAAGCTGGCATTCTTTGGATTTCCTAACACATTTTGAATCACACTTTGGACTTATTTTCTGCTTTCCATGTTCTCTTGTGTAACTGAGCCCTTAAATCATCTCAGAGTATTTAGCCGGGCGTCTGCTTCCTAACGTTTCAGAACCTTTGTACCATTTTACAACTCATTTTTTCAGCAAATGTTTCTGGAGCACTTTCTACTTGCCAAGCAATTGTAGAGTCCCAAATGCCTGCCTACAGAACAAAAAAGATGGATGGTTTCCTAAGGTAGGAAGGACACACACACACACACACACACACACACACACACACACACACACACACACACAGAGACACCATTAAATAAATACATAAAACAAAACAACTGAGCCTAATTGAGCCTGCTAATTTGGGAGAGGTATTTTTGTTAACCATTAATATTTTATCACATTTATTATCTACTATTTTCATATGTAATTATTTGGTCAATAAAAAAAGACTAACCAAGTCAACACTTGGGACATATTAGATAATGTATGCAGTGTGATAAGCACTGGCCTAAAGAGAATGAAACTAATTTACATATGCTGATATTGAAAACCTCCTAAATCATTAGGTGAAAACATGATACAGAAACTATCTCACTTATGTAAAATTAAATATAAACAAACCTTGCTGATTTATTTGACACAGACTATATGAATGCTTTTTAAGATCTTTGAAAGAGCTGGAGAGATGGCTTGGTAGTTAAGAGCATTGACTGGTTTTCCAGAGGACCTGAGTAAAGCAGGTGTGGTAAGTCAGACATCATGCTAGCAGGAATGTATGATGAAGAAAAGTTACTTGTTTCCTGCTGGTCTAAAAGGAGAGAGAGAGAGAGAGAGAGAGAGAGAGAGAGAGAGAGAGAGAGAGAGAGAGAGAACGAACCACCACAAAGTATCACATCCCACTCCCACAAAAACCTCTGATTAATAAATGACCTATTTTCAGCTAGCCCCAACTCCTCTTCCTCTTTCTCCTCCTCTTCCTCTCCCTTCTCCTCTCCCTCTTCTTTTCCTCCTCCTTCTCCTCTTATTCTCCTCCTCTTCCTTCTTCTTTCTCCTTCTCCTCCTCTTTCTTTTTTTTTAAAAAGGATTTATTTATTTTATGTATGTGGGTACACTGTCACTGTCTTCAGACACACCAGAAGAGGGCATCAGATCTCATTACAGATGGTTGTGAGCCACCATGTGGTTGCTGGAAATTGAACTCAGGACCTCTGGAAGAGCAGTCAGTGCTCTTAACCACTGAGCCATCTCCAGTCCCCCTCCTCTCTCTTTCAACAAGTCATTATCGATTCTCTGAGAATTTCACATCATGGATACTGTGGTAGTTTGAATAGGTATGGCCCCCATAAACTCCTGTGTTTGAATGCTTGGGCCCAAAGGGAGTGGCACTTCAAGGAGGTGTGACCTTGTTGAAGCGGCCTTATTGGAGGAAGTGTGTCACTGTGGGGGCGGGCTTTGAGGCTTCCTAAAGTTATGCCCAGCGTGAGTCTCCTCCTGTCTGCCTTCAGATCAAGGCGTAGAACTGTTGGCTCCCCCAGCACTGTCTGTCTGCGTGCTGCTATGCTTCCTGCCATGCTATAATGGACTAGAACCTCTGAGACTGTAAGGCAGCCTCAATTAAATGTTAGTCTCTATAAGACTTGCCTTGGTCATGGTGTCCCCAACTAAGACACATCCTGATTACACTTACTTCCCAGTCCCTCCGTGTCTGCCCCTCCACCCTTGTGTTATCTTTATATTCATTGGAGCATGGTCAAACTCTCAGCGGCCTGCCCCTTTAACAGAACTGAGTCCTTCCCCTCCCGCATGCCCACCAGAAGCTATCAGTTGTGGATAGATACACTTCAGCATCCCAAAATCAATTTTATAAGTCCTCTTAGGTGCTTTCCTGTCTAGGCTGTTACTTTTTGGGGGAGGGGAGTGGCATCAGGCATAGGGGTGGGGGTTGTTACAGAAACTTTCCATGTCCCTCCCTCTCAACTGTGCATCTGCTGTCATAGGGATCACAGCAAATGTAGCTTCTTGTTCCAGCAGGAGCAGGGATCATGTGTTCCACAGGGTTTCTGGCAACAGCACAAACCACAAACACAGGCCTTGGCTGCAGTGGGACCATGAAACAAGCAAGACTCTCAGTGGGAGCTCAGATTGTGGACACCATCCTGTGTGACCCATCTTCTAAAGTTGCCACCACCTTTCCCAATTTAGTGATACCAGTGAAGTCCCAAGCCCTCTACACGTGAGCATTTAACGTTAAAGCTATAGCAGTCACTGAGTCAAGTAGAAAAGGCATGGCTCCAATTTCCTGAATTGGCATTAGTTCCCTAAAGGAGTTTACTTAATGTTTAAAACATTTATTCTAGTCTCTGCATTTGGAATTCTAGCATGAGAGTCCACATTAAAAATAACCTTTTGCAAATAGGTCTTAAACTGGGTCTCAAGAAGGCTGTGCTTTGGGCACAGCATGGCTGTCATCCTTTGACTCTCAGTAGCCATGACTGCCAAGGCTGATGCAAGATTGAGCCCAATAACACCCTATCACAACGGAAGATAAGATGAGATCCAGCCCCTTCTTGGGAATATTAAGCAGTTAACAGTTACTGGGAGAGAGATACTTTTACAGTAGTGTAGCCCATGGTCCTATAGATAACCTCTTGCCTCATGCTCCTATAAGTAACCCCAATTAAACTCATTGGTGCACCTAGCTAGGCTTGGGTAGGATTATTTCTTTGGTTTTTACTGGTGTCCTCTCTGGGTATTTAGACATTTATTAATCTCTCCATCCAACATAGCACTTGGTGCTGGAACATGGGCATGAGAGAATGGAAGATAAGTTTGGGAGGAGCATTTTTCTTGTTTCTGTTGTGTGTGATGAGACACATGATTAAAGCTAAGCTGTCTGAAGGTGGAGCATTGGCAGGGGGACCTTTTATGGCTGTCTTTCCCCTTGTGGTGTCAACTGATATGCCTTCTAGTTGCGTTGTCCTTGCAAAGGCTGGAGAGATGTACAAATAAGACTCGTGAGTCTAGAGTAGAGCCTCCATGAGGAGAACGCCATGGTGGTTCTCTTCTGTTTGTATGTGTTAGCATACCTCATAGATGAATGGCGTCTACCTCGTGAGTATGGGGATGACCCATTATGTGACACCGTTCCTTGGGATACGAGAGCAATTTTCTACTCACCACCAATAGGGAACTGGTGACAGACCTGCAGAAGGACACCAAAAAGGTCCCACTTGCCAAGCCAGTAAGACATATTGGGGTTATTAGCAGGAATATGGATGAGGAGTTACATACAGGAGAACAAATGACTCAATGACAGTTGCATCAGCAAAAAACCAACCCAGCATGCATGGCAGCTCATGAATGCTGGAAACCTGGAGCATACTAAACAGTCTTCAGGTAGTTTGACAAGTATATCAGTTGGTCTGAAGCTTCCCAGCATTCCAGTGTGTTTCTGCATCATGCAGGTGGCTCAGTCAGTAACTTCCTACCTTCTAGTGGCTAGGCTTGGCTGAAAGTGTCTCTCAACAGTACTTACTGTATATGCTTAGGAAGGGGGGAGCCTAGTGAATCTGGTCAGTTTTGGGGACATCCCCAACGAAACCTTCGAGTTGCTTGTATTTTGAGCTTAGTGAGTTCTCCCAAAGGATGGAAGGTTTGCACCCCCTTAGAAATCCTATATTGTTAGAAGCATCTCTCCAAGATGAAAGGTTGTCTCTCAGTGAAAATTGCTATATAATTGCTCAAATGGCTGACAGGTTAGAGGGCATATTGCGAATCCTCCAAGTACCATACATGAATAAAATCATAAACAGATTGTGGCCTTAGTTATGTGGACTTTCCTCTTGACCATAAGATCTGCCCACTAAGAAGAGATTGAACTGCCTGTCCAGAAAAACCTTGTGTACAGAAGTTACAATGAGAGAACAGGCCTGTCCTCTGCACAAGCCTGAGCCACTCAGAAGGAAATGCGGGTTGGAGTAGAATGGAAAATACAAATGAGGTCTGTGCTAAGCAGCTGCTGCCAAGACCCACAAACATGGAATCCATGTGAACAGTCAGGCATTAAAGAGGGACAGTATATGTAGAAGCGATTGGAGAAACTTTTCAGGTCCCCTCTTTATTATACAGGAAGGCAGCTCCCATGAAACGGCATGCAGGTAAGTAAGACCTTAATACAGGCAACTATGATAACCAGCGATATTCTGCCTCTGAACTCTTTAGGTTGGGAAATACTTCATTCTTTAAATTAAAAAATAGATTTTCTTTTATCTTTATGCCTGCGTCTCTGTATGCAGGTGTCCAAAAAGGCCAAAGAAGGTATCGATGTTCTCTAGAGCCGTTTCAGGAAATTGTGAGTTCCTAGTATAGACTCTCTGAACTGATCTCAGATCCTCTGGAAGAACCTCTGAGCCATCGCAACAGCCTCTGAGCGATACTTTCATATAGGAAGTAATCAAGGGCTTCACAGCCTGGATCATGAGGTTGTGGAACATGGAGTCAGGACAAATGTGTGAAAAAGCAAGGGTTGTAGAACATCCTACTCCTTGTTAAATCTAAGACAGCATAATCCGAAGCAATCTGAGAGGAACCAGTCCCTTATGGACTGACTCATAAAAGTGATCAGCGACATTTGCTTATTGCTGACAAAAGTCCCCATGAATATAAGGTGCTAGAGGATATTAGAGGAAGGACAGGGAGCTGGGCATATGAGATGTGGCATTTGATGGCCAGTCACTAGATCAGACAGGACTGCTGACAGGAGACTTATGAAAGGTTGCCTCACAACTGAGTTCAGAACCAGTGCAGCTGAGCCCCAGCCTGAAGCACCATCTTTATGAGGGAGGAGAGATACTGGTGGACCAGAATGAATTAGGCCGGCATATAATCAAGTTTGTAAAGTGCTAACACCATCAGAAGAAAGAGAAAGCCCACATATGATACCCTGTCTAGGTCACAGGAAAGCAAATGCAGAAAGATTTCCAACGTGCTTCAGGAAAAAAAAAAAAGGCAACTAGAGTATGTCAGTCTCTGGAAGGCTTCAGTCCTGAGCAAATATTATTGAAGGGGGTGACTGATAACACAGTAGGAGTAAAGATGACTAAGCTTCTTCCAGGGATGGGCAGTTATGACCACTCCTCTGCTTCTGCTCTACCAGCCAGTCAGTAAGCTGTGTACATTTCTGTCCTGCAGGAAACTGTACTGGTTGTGGAAATGGTTTGCTCAGCCCAGGGTCCTCTCAGCAGGCAGGTAATCAATGGAGAATAATGCTGTGGGGTACTCACCAGAGAAAACTGCTCAGATATCAAAGTCTTTATTAGCCGGCTGGTGACTACAATGGGTATTTGAGGTCCAAAGTAGCCTTTCTCATGGTAGGTTTTTTAAGCACAAAAACCATGCCTTGAATTGACATACTTCAGTTAACAGGAAGTTAGCCCAAAGCAGAACTACAGAAGCCAAAAAGCAAGATTAGTACATCTAGAGACATTTGCATAATTGTGGATTTGGATGGATTAAGGTTTTAATCTTAGGGTTATTTATTTATTTATCTATCTATTTATTTATTTATTTGTTACATATGAGTACACTGTAGCTGTCTTCAGACACACCAGAAGAGGGCATTTGATCTCATGACAGATGGTCATGAGCCACCATGTGGTTGCTGGGATTTGAACTCAGGACCTCTGGAAGAGCACTCAGTGCTCTTAACCACTGAGCCATGTCTCAGCCCTTTGTTTCAGTTTTAATAGGTGGTGCTCTCTACATGCTGAGGTTCATGGCTTGAATGGTACAATCTTTCATCATGAAGTTGGTTGTGCTAAATTCTGAGGCCCTGTTCCAATAACATCTAGTTGCAGTTCAAGCCCAGAGACTATCAGACAAGGAAGTCTGTGGGGACACAGCAGGTGAAAGTGTGCACGCACTGCCCCTTGGCCCTAGGCCCTTAAGAGCAAAGATGGCTGGATGTAAGTATATCCTTCAGTCTCAGTCAGCTGCTGGTAGGAACTCTCAGAGGACAGCCATGCCAGGCCCCCGCCTGTAAGCACATCAGTAATAATGTCAGGCCTTGGTACCCTCCTTTGTGATGGATCCCAAGTTGGGCCAGTCATTGGATAGCCTTTCCTTCAGTCTCTTCTCCATTTTTGTCCCTGCAGTTCTTTTTTTTTTTTTTTTTAAGATTTATTTATTTATTTTATATGATGACACTGTCGCTGTCTTCAGACACACCAGAAGAGGGCATCAGATCTCATTACAGATGGTTGTGAGCCACCATGTGGTTGCTGGGAATTGAACTCAGGACCTCTGGATGAGCAGTCAGTGCTCTTAACCGCTGAGCCATTTCTCCAGCCCCCCTGCAGTTCTTTTAGACAGGAACAGTTCTGGATCAGAAATTTTGATTGTGGTTTTATAACCCTGTCCCTCCGCTTGAGGCCCTGTCTACTGGAGGTGGACTCTTCAACTGGAGGTTCCCTCTCCCCAGTGTTGGGCATTTTGACTAAGGTCACCCTTATTGATTCCTGAGAGTCTCTCACCTCCCTGGTCTCTGGTGCTTTCTAGAGGGTCACCCCCTCCCCCTCCCCCATGCCGCATACCTCCATTCATTCTCCTGGCCCTCTGGGCTCCTCTCCTGCCACCCCCATACCCGATCCTGTTCCCATTTTCCTCTTCCCCTGCCCTCTCACACCCAGGTTCCTCTCTCCCTCTGTCTCCTGTGATTATTTCCTTCCCCCTCTAAGTGGAACTGAGCTATCCTCCCTTGGGCCTTTCTACTTGTTATATATACTTCTTATGGTCTGTGGGTTGTGTCCTAGGTATTCTGTACTTTTTGTCTAATGTCCACTAGTCAGTGAGTACCTACCATTCATATCATTTTGAGTCTGGGTTATCTCACTCAGGATGATATTTTCTAATTCAATCCATTTGCCTGCAAAATTCATGATATCCTCATTTTTAATAGCTAAATAGAATTCCACTGTGTAAATGAACCACATTTTCTGTATTCATTCTTTGGTTGAGGGACATCTGGGCTGTTTTCAGCTTCTGGCTATTATAAATAAGGCTGCTAGGACAATGATGGAGCATCTGTTCTTGGGGCGTGGTGGGGCATCTTTTGGGTATATGCCCAGAAGTGGTGTAGCTTGGTCTTCAGGTAGAACTTTTTCCAATTTTCTGAGGAACCACAGGATTGATTTCCAGAGTACTTGTACCAGTTTGCAATCCCACCAGCAATGGAGGAGTGTTCCTCTTTCTCTACTACCTCACCAGCATGAGCTGTCGCTTGAGTTTAGATCTTAGCCATTCTGATTGGTGTGAGGTAGAATCTCAGGGTCATTTTGATATGCATTTCTCTGGTGACTAAGGTCTGAACATTTCTTTAATGTTCATTTAAGTGCTTCTTAGTCATTCAAGATTTTCTTTTTTGAATTGTCTTTTTAGCTCTGTATCCCATTTTTAATTGAATTATTTGGGGTTTGTAGGTTAACTTTTTGAGTTCTTTATATATTTTATATATTACCCCTCTGTCAGATGTAGGGTTAGTGAAGATTTTTCCCAATCTGTAGGTTTCCCAATTTGTTTTATCAATGGTGTCTTTTGCCTTACAGAAGCTTTTCAGTTTCATGAGCTCCCATTTAGCAGTTGTTGATCTTAGAGCCTGAGCCATTTGTGTTCCATTCAGGAAATATCCTTCTGTGCCAATGAGTTTGAGACTCTTTCTCACTTTCTCTTCTATTAGATTCAGTGTATTGGTTTTATGTTGAGGTCTTTGATCCACTCAGATTTTGGCTTTGTGTAGGGTGATAGATATGGATCTATATTCATTCTGCTATATATAAACTGCCAGTTAGACACAGCACCATTTATTGAAGAGGCTTTCTATTTTCCACTGTATGTTTTTGGCATCTTTGTCAAAGATAATGTGTCCAGAGATGTGTGCATTTATTTCTGGATCTTCGATTCTATCCCATTGATCAATCTGTCTGTTTCTGTGCCAATAACATGTGGTTTTTAATTCAATGAAAATAAAGACACATCATATCAAAACGTATGGGATACAATGAAAGCAGAGTTAAGAGGAAGATTCATAGCACTAAGTGTCTTCATAAAGAAATTGGAAAGATCCCATACAAGCAACTTAACAGTACCCCTGAAAGTTCTAGAACAAAAAGAAACAAACACTCTCAAGAAGGGTTGAGGGCAGGAAATAGTCAAACTCAGGATGGAAATCAATCAGTTAAAAACAAAGAGAATGATACAAAGAATCAACACAACCAAGAGATAGTTCTTTGAGAAAATCAACAAAATAGATAAACCTTTAGTCAAACTAAATAAAGAGCACAGAGACAGTATCCAAATTAACACAATCAGAAAAGAAAAGGGAGACATAACAACAGAGAGTGAGGAAATTAAAAAAAACTCATCAGATCCTACTACAAAAGCCTATACTCAACAAAACTGAAAACTCTAGATGAAATGGATGATTTTCTAGACACATACCAGATACCAAAATTAAATCGGGGCCAGATAAATTAAACAACTAAACAATCTCATAACCCCTAAGGAAATAGAAGCAGTGATTAAAAGTCTCCCAACCAAAAACGCCAAAGACCAGATGGTTTTAGTGCAGAATTCTACCAGACCTTCAAAGAGCTAATACCAATACTTTTCAAACTATTCCAGGAAATAGAAACAGAAGAAACAATATCTAATTCATTCTATAAAACCACAGTTATTTGGATTCCTAAACCACACAAAGATTCAACAAAGAAAGAGAACTTCAGACCAATTTTGCTTATCAATATATCGATTATGCAAATATACTCAATAAAATTCTCACAAACTGAATCCAAAACCACATCGAAACAATCATTCAACATGATAAGTAGGCTTCATCCCAGAGATGCTGGAATGGTTCAATATATGAAAATTCATCAACATAATAGACTATATAAACAAACTCAAGGAAAAAAGCTATGTGATCATCTCATTAGTTGCTGATAAAGCCTTTGAGAAAATGACACCCCTTCATGTCAAAAGTCTTAGAGAGATTGGGAACTTATGGCACGTAGCTAAACATAATAAAAGCAATATACAGCAAACCAACAGCCAACATCGAATTAAAGGAAGAGAAATTAGAAGCAATCCCACTAAAATCTGGGACAAGATAAGGTTGCCCACTCTCTGTATCTTTTCAATACAGCATTCAAAGTTCTAACTAGAGCAACTAGAAAACAAAACGAGATCAAGGGGATACAATTAAAAAGGAAGAAGTCAAAGTATCAGTATTTACAGATGATATGATAGTATACATAAGCGACCCCCAAAATTCCACCAGAGACCTCCTTCAGCTGATAAACAACTTCAGCAAATTGGCAGGATATAAAATTAACTCAAACAAATCAGTAGCCTTCTTTTATGATAAACAGGCTGAGAAAGAAATTAGGGAAACAAAACCCTTCACAATAGCCACAAATAGTACAAAATATCTTGGTGTAACACTTACCAACAAGTGTATGGTCTATATGACAAGAATTTTAAATCCCTGATAAAAGAATTAGAAGGAGTCCTCAGAAGATAGAAAGATCTCCCATGTTCATGGATTGGTATGATTAACATAGTGAAAATGGCTATATTACCAAAAGCAATCTACAGGTTCATTGCAATCCTCCTCAAAATTCCAACATCACTTTTCACAGACATTGAAAGAGCAATTCTTGGGTTGGGGATTTAGCTCAGCGGTAGAGCACTTACCTAGCAAGCGCAAGGCCCTGGGTTCGGTCCCCAGCTCCAAAAAAAAAAAAAAAAGGAAAAAAAAAAAAAAAAAGAAAGAGCAATTCTCAACTTCATATGGTAAAACAAAAGCAAAAGCAAAAAAACCCTCCAGGATAACCAAAACAATTCTTAACAATGAAATAACTTCTGGGGGCATCACCATCCCTGACCTCAAGCTGTACTACAAAACAATAGTGATAAAATTCACTTGGTATTGGTGCTAATAACTTTTAAATTCCCTTATCTGGTAACACCCGAGACCAACTGGAATTTTTAAGGAATGGAGGGTTGTGGGACTTCATTTATTATAGTACGTGTGTGTGTGTGTGTGTGTGTGTGTGTGTGTGTGTGTGTGTGTGTCTGTGTCTGTGTTTGTGTGTGTGCCTGTGTAAGTCAGCTTTTGGGAGTCAGTTTCACCTTCTGCAGTGTGGAGGCAGGGCCTTTCTTGTTTCTGTCACTGTGCAGCCTACTTTCAAGCTGGGTGGTCTTCAGGCCTCCACTTCTCATTCTTGCCCCAGACTTTCATTTCAGTCACATACACATTTCATTACAGACACCTATCACCCCATCCAGCTTTTTAGTGAGTTCTGGGGATCAAACACAGTTCACCACGCTTATGTGGTGAATGCTTTTACACAGGCTGCAAGGGTTAGGCACATTGGTAAAATTCTTGGTAACATTATGGATGGAAAAGGCACAGAGGATATACAACAAGGTAAGCAAGAAAAGTCATCCAATGACTGGTGCCTGAAAATACTGAAACAATTGTTAAAGAACTGAAAGAAGTTGTTTTTGAGTAGGTAGAGTAAAGATGTTCTCAGAAACCATAAGGTTACTGATAGAAGTCCCAGGGCCCGGTGGGCTACTTTCTCTAGAGGTTTTGGCCATTGAGGCTGCTGTAACCACTGAAACAATCCAGGCTATTCCACTTGGGTTTGTTGCAAACCAGAACCAGATACTAAAACTCCATTGCTGGAAACACTGCATGCTCTGGCTACAGGGCATAGAGAAATGAAACTGGGATTTAACTGGAATCTTATTATCTATTGGCTAGCCTGTGTAGTGCCAGAAGGTGTATGTAGTGAGTTGGGACAAACTGCCATCAATAACCCCACTCCACCATGGACCCACTGTAGCTTACTATAAACACAAAGGGCTCAATGTAATAGGTACAATTTATATGGATACAATCAATTGCTTTCTATTTGGATCTTTTTTTTTTTTTTTTTTTTTTTTTTGAGTCAGGGTCTCTCTAGGTAGTCCTGGCTATCCTGAAATTTGGTATGTTGGCAAACTTAGCTTTCGAGCTCACAAAGATCCACCTACTTCTGCCTCCAGAGTGCTGAATTAAGGGTGTATACCACCATACCACCACATCCAGCTCTAATCAGATTTAAAGTCGGTTCCACAAGAGCAAATTCTTACCTGGTACTATCAACCAGGGCAACGGCCAGAGGATGGGAAGCCATAGGTCCTAGTGGTAAATATTGTTGTTTGCTAAATGGCTGATGTGTTTGTCAGTGCTTTCTGACTGTCTTGCTTATGCTCATGGAGTATTCTTGCTATCATCCTTGGTCAAGAGAAAATGTTCTTTCGGCGAGTGGTGCACAGATTCAAAACCAGTCAAAGTGCTGAGAATGACTGGCTGATGGTACCCACAGGAAACTGTACAAGACGGAGCCTACCACAGAGAAGCCGGGGTTTCACAAGGCTCTGCCCCTCCTGGAGGATACACATGCAGTGACAGTTGTCTGGGACAGAGATACTGTTTCCAGTAGTTAAATTGATCATGTTCTTATAAACAACCCATTTTTCTAAACAACAGAAACCCACTTTTCAAGGTCTCTGGGCAATGCTGTGTGTACCAGGGCAGAGTCCAGCCTGAGCCAAGGCCACTCTGCTTGTCTTGATTGCAGTCAGTTGGCCTGACCTTGTGGGGTGCGTAGGGCTTTTCTGATTGGACCTAACAGAAAACAAAACAGAAATCAAAGTGAAGCACATATAGACATTTCTGGGATATTTAAAACAATTTTAAAAAATTCTCATGGAACTATATATATTTGAAAAGCAAATAGTCCTAAGTCAATAGCCACAGCTTCTACTCTAAGAAACTAGATGTAGCAAAGTTAAAAAAAAAAAGACTGAAGGTTACTAATGAACAATACATGTCAGACCTAGTGCTTTCAGAGGAAGCACAGCCTTGCCAAAACCTTGATTTTGGGCTTTTGTATTCATAATCATGAGGCAATATATTTCTTTTTTTTATTTAATCATCCAGCTTTTGGCATTTATTTTTGCAGGCCAAACCAATACAAATTAATATAGTTGATGAGACTACAATGTTGCTAGTCCTAATATAAATCGATTTACATGGATTTGACAGTGATCAATCTGGGGACTGAAATTGGAGAAAAGAATGTTAAACACCTATATGAACTTCATTTATGAATAATGTTACTAAAATAAGTACTATGTAAAAATTTTTTAATGTAGTATTTTTCTCTTTCAGAAATAGATTATTTTTCATATACTATATTATGATTATGGTTTCCCTGCTCCGAGTTACTCCTCCCCTCCTCTCCCACCTGGATCCACCCCCTTTCTGTCCCTCATTAGGAAGCAAACAGGCTTCTAAGGGATAATAATAAAATAAAATAAAATAAAATAAACCAAAGCAAACACATGAGAATAGGACAAAGCAAACAGAAAGAAAAGAGGCCAAGAAAGACACAAGAAACAGATACATATTCAGAGACCCGCTTATCCTCACACTGAGGGATCCTATACAGACAAAAAACTAGAAGCCATAATATATACACAAAGGACTAGTGGAGAAATAAAAGAAAAATTAAAATAAAAAATAATAAAATTTAGAAGAGAAAAAAATCCCAAACAGGATGTTATAAGACAAGGACCCTCCAACTACGTCATTGAATCAATGTTCTGTTAGCCATCTAACACTAGCTTACCCTTAAGAGTAGTTTATTTCCCCAGTGAGATTTCCTTGGAAAACCTAATTTTCACTTGCAAGTGGTTATCAGCTGGAGATTGCTTCTAGGTTAGTGATGGGAGCGTGTGTCTACTTTTCCTTTCAGCTCTACCTAACCTGGGAAGGCTGTATGCATGATGCCCCAGCCTCTGTTAGCTCATGCGTGTCTGTCCTGCTATGTTTACAGGACCTTGTTTCCTTGGTGTCCATCCCTTCTGATTCTTACCCTCTTTCTGCCTCCTTTTCTGCAGGGTCCTCTGAAACCCTGGGAGGAAGGATTTGATGGAGACTGAGTGTTCAGAAACCTCTCAGTCTCGGATTATTGTCTGGCTGTGGGTCTCTGTATTTGTTCTCATCTACTGCAGGAGGATGCTTCTCTGATGATGGCTGGGCAAGATCCTGATCTATGAGTACAAAAGAATGTCATTAGGAGTCACTTTATTGCTACATTCCTTTAAAACAGCAGTATTTGGCTTTACCCTACATCCCTGAGCTATTGGTCATTCAAGTAGTCTATTATTTTCATTCCGTGAAGTGGGCTTTAAGTCAAATCACATATTGGTTCTTTACTCCCGCAAGCTTTGTGGCAAGACTGCATTAGCGTATTGGAGCTGGGTTGCATTTTTCATTCCTCTTTTGGAGTGTGCAGAGTACCTTCAGGACCCAAGACCACTAGCCTGTCAGAACGATGGCTCTAGGGAGGCACCAGCTCGACTTTCTTTGTGTTCATTGAGTTCCGTACGTATTATCTTTAGCAATGGGGACTGGCCGTCAGTTTGTGCAGAGCAACCAATAGCTTCAAGAGCGGCCTGGTTGTTTGGGGATTTCCTTGGATCCCAGTTGTGGATTGCTGTTTGTATTTTCTGCTCCCCCAAGAGGGATGTCCACACTCAGGTGAGGTCAGGTGAAATCTTAATTGGTAAGATAAGGCTGGAGTCTGTGACTGGGCAGTGGACGGAAAGGCAGAGCTGAAAGTTTTAGAGAGGGCAAAGAGGAAGAAGGAAACAAAGAGACGAGACAGAAGATGAGGAGATGAAGGAAAAGGAAGATGGACCAGAACATGGACAAGCCGCGAGTAGCTAGGGATTTCATAGATGGGAAATAAGCAGTGTAGGGCACATTTGCTCGATCTAGGCATGCAGCTTGTATCTATATCAGTTGAGTTTTACGTTCTTTGAATGGGCATTTTGGGATTGGAGGTTTACCGTTGCAAATCTGGCTGGCATATCACAAGTCTCTAGTGCTATCTTCTTATAGGGCTAAGGGCATCCGAGCCAGCGGTAGCCGTCTTTCTGCAGGCTGGCTACAGGGGGTAGATGCCCTGGGAAGGCGAGTGGTTTGACAGGAAGCTAACCATGGGGGTTGGTGAGACCTCCGTTGCAGTCTTGTGGATCGTTTATTAAAACTACACACTATAGACCCCTTTGGCTGATTACCCAATATAACCTATTCCTGGTCCTGGAAGCTTCATTTGGTGGCAAGAGATGTCCAGGTGGGGCTCTGTCTCCCCTGCTATTTGGCTATTTAATTTAGATCACCTTAGTAGATGTATATATTTTAGGAAGTTTCTACTATGTTCGATTTCCATTTTACCTCTTAAATGGTCCTTAATTTTAGCTGTTTCTTCTCATATTTCCCTTCTTACTCCCTCCTCCTTTCTTCTCCCCACTTGATTCTCCCATTCCAGTCCCTCCTTCATTCTCCCTTACTATCTACTCTATTTCCTTTTCCTAGGGAGAGCTATTTGCCTTCCCTAGTCCCTTACTCCATACCTACTCTCTGTGGGTCTAAGGATTGCAGCTTGGTTATCATCAACAGCTAATATTCGCATATAATGAATACAGCCATTTTTGTCTTCCTGGTCTGGGTTAACTCACTTTGGATGATATATTTTGTAGTTCCGTCTACTTACCAACTTCCCTGGGCAGTGTGGCTGGTGGGTTCTCAGGGAATCTCAATGTAGCATTTTATAAATATCTTAAATATTAAAGAGTTACAATAGTGACTCCACAAGGATGGAGTATAGAGATTGTCTAAAGAAATAAGTATTAAGAAAGTATTAACTAGGGGGTTGGGGATCTAGCTCAGTGGTAGAGCGCTTGCCTAGCAAGTGCAAGGCCCTGGGTTCGGTCCCCAGCTCCGGAAAAAAAAAAAGAAAAAAGAAAAAAAAAAAAAGAAAGTATTAACTAGACAAGTGATTATTTAAAAAGCTAATAGTTTAAAATGGCATAATCTTTATTCTCGTGTTTAGTAATTTATAATGTGTCTCTAAAAGTTAACTACTGTAATTTGTTGCTTGATTTTATGAGATAAACGTAATAAAATTGGCATTTTTCTCCTTTTCTCTAGAGCTTTCATTCTTACCTCTATTTACCATGTTACTTGAAATAAAGACCACTAGTGACCCATTTCAGTCTGGGTAAAAATCTACTAGTGAAGTAACCTTATGAAAACTCATAAGATTTCCAAAACCTGCTACCACGATATTATTTTCACAATTTAAGTTGAAAGATTTTTTTCCAGCAAAATGAAATAAGAGCATCACATGACACCCTACACAGAAAATAAGAAACAGACATAAAAATTGTATTAGTCAGTCCTTGTCCTTACTATTGTACTTGCTCCAGAAACGAAGGAACTATTACAAGAACAAGTGGTGTTGATGTCCAACAGCAATTCCTTATTTCTCGTTAGTACTTTGCTACAATTCACTATGCTCCAGACTATGTGATCTAATGAATTCTGAGTCATCAGTTAAAATCTCCCAGGATCTTGGGTTTCTTTTTAATCTTTGTTTTTACAGTAATCTTCTTTTTACTAAGTGCTATAGTGCGGATGAAAGGCACAAACAAGCCTTGAAATCAGTTTGGTTTTGCTATTCATCAAGGGGTGCTAAACTAATTAACATTCTGAGCCTAATTTTCACGGCTAGTGGTTTCAGAGTATAGATCCTTGTCATTGTGTTACTTTCAAGTTTGGTACTAATTGGCAGCACCAGCAACATGTGATCTTGAAAGAAACCAATCGTAGGCTTAATCCAATCAATACCTGCATCTTAACAATAATCTCTTGCTAATCAATTGCATGCTAATACAAAGGTGACATCATCTTCAAGAGAGATCACTAGAGAATAGTAACAACCCTCACTGTATTACTACAGCTTATATTCTACTGGCAATGTTTTTATTTATCTACAGAGCCCAAATTAAATGATTAGATTATGCTTTGGGTGGCTTTATAGTTGGGTAATTGGTTGATTAAAATGGTGCAGTTGCAACAGTTTGGTTTATGAGAATAAAAACATATACTATGTGTAAGCAAACTGTAATGTTTAGTAACTTTTATTGAGCACTCCTAACACACAAGGCCCCGCACTAAAGGCAAAGGCTTGTAGATGCTTAGTAAGATTTTACCCCCCAATTCCATGATGTTATTGGTTTTGAATATTGTTTATCTAAGAAGTTCCTAGGCTGTACTGAGGCTGAGTTTCTGTGGACTGTATTTCTTAACAAGACTGCAAATCAAGAAGTCATATGGGCAGGTTTCAGATGCATTTGTTATGGGACCATGGCTGGGTGACCATTGAGACCCTGCAAAATCCTCACCCTAGGCTGCAGGAAGGCAGAAATCCCACAGTCTTCTTTCTGTGTCTGTGTCCTTTATCATCCCTCTACCGAGTCTATTCCACAGGCTCCATAGAGCACAGAATAAATAGGCAGGTAAGTCATAAATATGACCTATAAATAAAAGCACACACATACTTACACACCAGCCTTCAGACAAGAGACGTTACCTGCTGAGCCAACTTACTGGTCCTCAGTTTGTTCTTAAAGAGATATTTATCATGTTCCCATGACCATGCCCACAAACAACATGAAGTGGGTAGGAAGCAGTATGGAGCCTGTAAACTTGGGAATTTCAATGGCCTCAACCCCACCTGAATACCTCTGTCCTTTCCCGCTAATAATTCAAATCTAACAAAGATATCTATCTATCTATCTATCTATCTATCTATCTATCTATCTATCTATCTATCTGCCTATCTATCTATCTAATAATATGTATGCCTATCACTACATCACCACATGGCAAGAATAAAAACAAATTTATTTATGAAATATATTGAATGTTATGATCTTGAAATTAGAAATATATGAACTGAAAAATTTCACACCATTTGCATTTAGTTTTATTATCCTATATGACTAAGGCAGTTCAAACAGTCAACAGGTTCTCCAGGGCAAGAATGAGGAATAAAAAGAAAAAGACAATTAGACAACATTGTAACATGACCCCAGCCAATTCTGAGTCTGAGGTAGGTTTATTTTTTCCCAATCTGCTTTTATACAATTTTAATTACATGCAAGTAATCTAGTCAGTTCTAGGTTAAGGACAAGCAAGACAGTAAACAAAGTCCCGGGATCACTGTTTCTAAGGGCTTATAAGGATGACCAAGATCTGCTGAGGCTACTTCCCTGTCCTAGGCCAAGTCATACGCTCAACTGATGCCTACTTTGTTCTAACTCAAAATCAGATTCCTGCCTGAGCTTACTTCCCTGTCCTGGCCTAATGATCCCTCCTAGGATCTGCCCCACAATTACCTGGCCAGGTATGCCTAACTCACTATAAAAGGGGCTGTTTGCCCCCTATTTTCTCTCTTATCCCCTTAGTATCTTACTGTCTGTCTCTCTTGTCCCTGCCCCTTCTCTTCCCATCCCTCTTCCCCCTCTCTCCAAGCATTCCACCTCACCTGGATCTACCAAACATATCCTTGGCTCCTCTTTCTTTCTTTTTTATAAAACACAACCCTATATACATCAATGCAAGCTTCATTCCTTCAAATAGTTTTTATACCATTAAATTTTTCATGTGACTTCCCCCCGCCCCCACTCCAGCCATTTCCATCGGTATTCTCAATTGGCTGCATCAATTAGCACTTTCTATGGTCTGTCCTCAGTAGAGCTGTAGCCATTTTGTCTCATGTCTGGCAGCTATTTCATATCGTAATATGCCTGCCACTCATTGACACAGAGAAGTGACTTAGCTCAGAGCAAGGACATGCTGACCACATACCCTATTTTGTCCGGTGTGTTCTGAGTATTCGATGTGAGGTTTGCTAATCTTAAGAAATTCACAAAGCTCTTGGTAGGACCTATGAAATCAAAGGTCAGTATGAACTGTTATGTCTAAAGTGGTTGGAGATAGAGGGGACCACTGGGAAGGACTTCTTACACCTGTGTATAGATGCATTGTGGTTTTTATGTTTTTTTTCCTTTATAAACTGACAGAGATAGATGTCCATTGTCATGGTTCTGGACTATGTTCCTGTTCTGACCAGTATTAGGGTGTGTGTTCAATAAACCATTGCTGTCTGACTGAGACCCTTATTCATGTGGATGTGGTTTGTGGAGGGGTTATTAGACCACAACATCACTAAGCAAAAACATTATAGAGAAAGTTCTTTTTTTTTTTCTTTTTTTTTCGGAGCTGGGGACTGAACCCAGGGCCTTGCGCTTGCTAGGCAAACGCTCTACCACTGAGCTAAATCCCCAATCCCCAGAGAAAGTTCTTTACTGACATATTTTCTTTTTTAAAAATGACTTTGTAAGAGATTTTATTCATTTATTTTATGTATGTGAGCACACTGTCACTCCCTTCAGACACATCAGAAGAGGGCATCAGATTGCCTTGCAGATGGTTGTGAGCCACCATGTGGTTGCTGGGAATTGAACTCAGGACCTCTGGAAGAGCAGTCAGTGCTCTTAACTGCTGAGCCAGCTCTCTACCCCTTAACCCATGAATATTAAATAATTTCTTCTAGTTGCTGTATTAGTTTAGTTCTCTGTTGTTGTGATAAAATACCACAACCTACAAAATAAACAACTTATTTGGCATAGTTGGTTTCCACAGGATTGGACTCCATGATGATGGAGTGGAAGCTGGATGGTAAGAGCTGAATCCAAGGGCTTATGCCTCCAAACACAGAGCTGAATCAGAAAAACAACAACCACCACAAAAAATCACTAAAAACCCCAAGAAAAGTGGGATGGCATATTTTTGGAATCAAAAGGCCCATCCCCATAAGTGGCTATTAGCCCAAATGCTTGAATTACTCTAGATGCATAGAACACATGAAACTCAAGACGGATGATCAAAATGCGAATGCTTCAGTCCTTCTTTAAAAGGGAAACAAGAATACCCTTGGCAGGGGATAGGGAGGCAAAGTTTAGAACAGAGGCAGAAGGAACATCCATTCAGAGCCTGCCCCACATGTGGCCCATACATATACAGCCACCAAACTAGATAAGATGGATGAAGCAAAGAAGTGCAGGCTGACAGGAGCCGGATGTAGATCGCTCCTGAGAGACACAGCCAGAATACAGCAAATAGAGGCGAATGCCAGCAGCAAACCACTGAACTGAGAACAGGACCCCCGTTGAAGGAATCAGAGAAAGAACTGGAAGAGCTTGAAGGGGCTCGAGACCCCAAAAGTACAACAATGCCAAGCAACCAGAGCTTCCAGGGACTAAGCCATTACCTAAAGACTATACATGGACTGACCCTGGACTCTGACCCCATAGGTAGCAATGAATATCCTAGTAAGAGCACCAGTGGAAGGGGAAGCCCTTGGTCCTGCCAAGACTGAACCCCCAGTGAACGTGACTGGGGGGGGGCGGTAATGGGGGGAGGATGGGGAGGGGAACAACCATATAGAAGGTGAGGGGGAAGGGTTAGGGGGATGTTGGCCCGGAAACCGGGAAGCGGAATAATAATCAAAATGTAAATAAGAAATATTCAAGTTAATAAAGATAAAAATAATTAAAAAAAAAGCCCATCCCCAATGACATTCTTTCTCTAGCAATGCAATACCTCCTATACCCACCCATACAGCACCACCAACTATGGTCCTCGAATTCAAATATCTGAGCTTATGAGGGTTCATTCTCATTCAAACCAACTTCCACTTACCTGGCCCTCTAGCCTGAGGTCCATATCACAATGCAAAATGTATTCAGTCCAACTCCAAAAATTTCTAGTCTCTAAGTTTGGCAGGGTATACAGCTCTCATATAAAAACCACTTTTCTTTAGGATTTTATTGCATTGCTTCCTGGCATTTAGTGTTGGTAGAAAAACAATCTTAGATCATAACTTGATGTCTCAGTTTAAATCCTTATACACCACCCCCAACCTTGAAATTAAAACAAAAACAAAACAGGATGCATTTAGACGATGTTTTCTCTTCACCAAAATTTGAATGCACCCCTTGTAGCTTTATACAGTTGTAGACCCAGCTCTTATTCATATCTGGAAATAAGCCTTCAGTGAGTTTCAGAAGTATTATTCCAACTTCATTTGTTTTTGATCTGTCCCAGGCATTCATATAAAAAAAGAACACTTTATTTACTGATCTATTTACTTATTCTTCATTCATTCATTCATTCATCCATCCATTTATTTGTTTTTGAGACAGGGTCTCACCTATGTAATTTTCTGCTTGTCCTGGAACTCTCTATGTAGACCAGGCTGGCCTCAAATTCACAGAGATCTCCCTGTCTGACTTCTAAGTGCTACGATTAAAGGCCTGCACAACTACGATCAGCCCTAAAACATAGATTTCTTTTATTTCACTGAACCAGCACTCTGGGTCTTCCACCCCCGACCTGCTCCACCATTCCGTGAGAATTCTTGACTTTCCTAATTTGGTTTTGTGGCACATATGACTTACATTTGTTAAGTCTTGACTCGAATCTTCAAAACACCCTGACATCACTGTTATTAATGAATCTAGGTCTTACCATTGAACTTAGCAAATGGACTTTACGACGCTTAGTCCTTTTTTTAATCTTTATCATCACTTATTCAAGAGTAAGCATTTCTTACTTAGCTTTAACCCTTTTACCACGTTGTTAAAAAAACCAATTCGCTACTGTATGATTGATGCAACGAAGAGATCCTCATTGAAAACAACCCATGCTTTTATTAAAATTAAAAAAAAATCTTTTCAATGTGTCTGGGCAAAGGGAACAACTACATAGCGTTTCAAAGAGCAAATTGAAAGCTGTGCCAAAGAGTGTTCGTGACGTCATCTCTGTGAGCCGGATCAGGGCCAATCGCCTGGCGCGTAGCTTTGTGCTGAAGAAGCACCAGCGCCGGGTGCCTGCCCAGTCGCAGAGTCCCAGCTTCCGGCGCGCCGCCCAGAGCGGTCCGAGCACGCAGGCGCCCTAGCCCATGTCGGCTTCTCCGGGTTTCAGTGGTTAGACCTGGATCCGGAGCCGCCTTGAGGCGGGGCTGGGCCTTCCCGGCGGCCAATGGCGCCCCGGGTGAGGGTTGAGGGGTGGGAGGCGCTGGCCTGCCTGAGGTGCCGAACTCCTCCAGCGCGTGTGCCCGGCCACTTGGTCGTCATGGAGGAGATCTTGGCTGAAGAGCTTGATGATGAGGAGCAGCTGATGAGAAGGCATCGGAAGGAGAAGAAGGAGCTGCAAGGTGACGGGAAGGGGGCTGGGAATGTAAAAGTTGTCCACAGCCAGGACTGGGACCGTGACTTGTGCCCTCGGGAACCTGGAGGAGCACAAGCCATGGCTTCGTCTAGGCTTCCCCTCAGATAACTTTTGGTCTGTCCTGTCCAGCTTTCCCCATTTCCTCAACCCTCTTAATTTGCAGTCCTTGGAGATGTCCCCGTATGCGGCCTGCGGTGGACCCCAAGCCGGTGCGGCGCACGTGCTGCTGCTTGCTGTGCCTGGAGGCCAAAGTCTTGAACCTCTTCTGCCTCCCTTCCCATTCCTGCCCCAGTTCCCGACGCCTGGCCTTAGTGGTGTGTTCTGAATTGCTTTACCTTGGCTTGACGTCACAGAAAAGGGTGGGAATTTTATCTTAATATATATGTATTTTAACCTTGGTTTTGTCCTGTCAAACCAAACAAATTCAAGGTTGTGTTTACATTGAGTCGCAAGCCTCATCCAGGCCATTCTCCATAGCTGATTGTTGTGTCATGATTAATTGCTTCTATAATTACATTACATTCTATAATCATACCTCTTCCCACCCTTTTACTGCACTGCTTTTCCCTCTGGGGCTCTGACACGTTGCTTTTGATGACTTTTTAGCTAAAATTCAGGGAATGAAGAACGCCGTTCCCAAAAACGACAAAAAGAGGAGGAAGCAACTCACGGAAGATGTTGCTAAATTGGAGAGGGAAATGGAGCAAAAACACAGGGAAGAACTGGAGCAATTGAAACTGACTTTCAAGGACAGTAAGGTATGGGGAGCAAAGCTTGTCTTTGAGTCCGTGGAAACAACTGTGTAAATGTGTTGAACTGCTTATCGATTACATTCTCACAATTGGTTCTGAAATCAAGTCATCATGGCCTTAGTTTTTGAGACAGTCCAGGCTGTCACCCATGTGGATTTGGAGCAGAGGATAACTTTGAACTGTAACTTCAAATTCTACCACTTTGGTTTCACAAGTGCTGGGATTATAGGCGTGCACCACCACACCTAGCTTTACATTTCCTGAATATTTTTGTGACCAGGCTCATGGCTGGATTTTTTTTTCCCTTCCTTTTTTTTTTTTTTTTAAGAGAGCACAGTAAAGAAGTGCCTACTTAACCTAATAAACATGTAAAGTATAACATGTACTAGGTAAGGTTTCTCATGAGTGAAAGGTGGATTTCTCCACATGGGACAGTAAATCTGAAATTATAGTTAAGTAGAGAAGGGCTGTATGAACCAGTTGTACTGAATGAAGTAGTGATGCTTTAATGGGAATATGCTTACATGCATCTTTTTCAGTGTTTATCCTTCTGCTCATGTGTGCACTAGCTACTTCGTTGAAGGCATGTAGTTGTCAGTAACACTGTAAGATACTAGCTCTGAAATAGTGTAGATTATCACACGTTTCCAGTCGGAAACCAGCTTAAAGAGATTAAGAACTTGGCCCTGAAGTCATAATAGTTATTGAGGTGACAAAAGCTAGAATTCAAAACAAGCCCCATCGTTAGACCAGATGTCGTAAAGTAACTTGTTGAATGTTTTTTGGATATGAAGGGGTCATATATTATTCTACATCCTCAGTTAACTGTTGATAGGAATTTCTTAGCTTTGTGAGAGATCTCATCTTCCATAAATTTTGATTCATTTTTGTTCTGTTTACACGGAAACCGTTTCTGTGTGTCCATTTACACAGAGTATTAAATATAGTGTCAAAGTCTTTAATTTCATTTCCTAGTCATCATGTTCCTGGCCTTCCTTGCTATTAATATACTATTAAAAATCTCCAGCGTGGCTTGGTGATACATGCCTATAGTCCCAGCACTCAGGAGGCAGAAGCAGGGAGGTTGTGAGTTTGAGCCCAGCCTGGGCTTTATAGCAAGACCCCTATCTCAAAGCCCAACAGCAGCAACAGAAAAGAGAGTGACCAGAAAACTTTTTGGGGCTGCCAGGATGGTTCACCAGGTAAGGTATTGCTGTTCTATCCCTGGAACCCAGCCTACGTGGAAGAGAAGATTGATTCACACTTGTTGTCCTCTGACCTCTGTGTCCTATTGTGGCGTGTATGAACATGCACACATGCACACGAGCACACACCCCAACCAAACAAGGTGTGCTGTTGTGTTTAGAAATGTTAGCATTATAGCATTATGGTAATTGTGTTTCTAATTGTCTCCTGTTTTCTAGTAGCAGGGTGTTTTGTTTGCTCTTTTAGGCCTTCAGTTTGAAGATTTTCTTCATAGGTTTCCAAAGAGAAAGAAAAGTTTGGTTCATTGTCCTTTGTTACTTACCTGCTAAGATGCTAAGAATTGTTCTCTTTGTCATTAAACTTGTTTTATTTGGCCTTTCCCCCAAATTCTTCTGTTTTTAATTTGGCTGTTAGTTTTTATCAGAATCCCCCCTCCCCCACAAAAAAGGGGAAAAAATCCATAAGATCCATAGAGTTTCTTAAGTCTATTGGAAATATTAATAATTTTTTTTTAAAGATTTATTTATTTATTATATATAAGTACACTGTAGCTGTCTTCAGATACACCAGAAGAGGGCATCGGATCTCTTTACAGATGGTTGTGAGCCACCATGTGGTTGCTGGGAATTGAACTCATGACCTCTGGAAGAGCAGTCGCGTGCTCTTAACCGCTGAGCCATCTCTCCAGCCCCCGGAAATATTAATAATTTATCACCTGGGATATCGTCTTTGGAGACTTCTGTGTCTCTCTCAGATGCTTTGGGTTGTTTTATATATTTATACTAAACAGTAGTTTGACTTTCAGTTATATTAATGGTAACTAAATAACAGTTATAATAAGGAGCTAATTATCCAAGTAGAAGGCTAACTTCTTTAGCAGTGTTAACATTTGGATCTATGAATCATTGTAATTATTAGTGAAATTACCAGTTTGTAGCTGGGAAAAGATAGAAATTGCTCATTTGTTCTAACCTGAAGAGCTAGTGCTCATTAAGCTCTGGCTAATTAACATGGGGAAGTGACTTGTCAGAGTTAGGATATGAAGGAAGCGATGAGCGCAAATGATTTTATATGTGAGCATTTTTGGACAGGAAGGCTGTCCTTGAATGAATGAAATAAGGTATTTGGAATAATGGAGTAGGTTCAGGAAGGACAGAGGTATGCAGGGTGAGCCTAGTATTTGTAGAGCTACGAAAAGCTTGGTGATTTTACAGATCCATGGATGTAGAGAAAGGTGACAAAAGCATGCTGTCTAGTCCTGTGCCTAATGCTGCCGCTCAAACTGGAAGTAAGGGGTTGGATACATTTTTAATTTTCAGTAACAGTTTAGTAACCTAACATTTTTAATAAATTAAAACATTTTTTAATTGATTTTTCTCTTTTGTCTTCCTCCTTTTTTCTTTCTTTTGTTTTTTTAATGCTTTTGTTCTTTCAGATAGATTCTGTTGCTGTTAACGTTTCAAACTTGGTACTTGACAGTCAGCCACCTCGGATTTCAAAAGCACAAAAGAGACGGGTATGGAAGTCATATCACCATGTATATAAGCTGTTGTGTGCTTTAATACTTTCTTAGGTATCACATAAGAAACGAATAGAAAAAAATTGGAGTTCCTTGTCAGGGAACTTGAACTAATAAGTCTCTACCACATATCAGATGATAGTCTAAGCTATTTACATTGAAATCTCATGTCCCGACAGTCTTGTGAGGTAGGGTTTTATTTTCTGGCCTTCAACAGAAATTAATAGGTATAAAGAATAAAAAGTAAGATATCTAGTTTGCAAGTCTTGTAAAAATCAGGGAGCTAAGAATTGTATTCTTCTTAGACAAATACTTTATTGTAGAGTTAATTTAAAAATTTCGAAGAGTGGGGTCATATGACTGATGCAAAACCCAGTTTAGTGCTCAGGCTGAAGCAAAGACTTGCACTTAGAAATGCAAGAAAACACACAGAGATCCAGAGTTCTCAGAAAATTATGTTGGTACTTATGTCATGGTTAATATAATGGTTAATGACATTAAAAATGCAGAGAAGGGGACTTCAGTGTTAAGGATGTGTTATAATTTGAAGGGAAGATAAATGTTTAGATAAGATTCTATGCTGGAGCAATAATGTAATAAAAACAAATGTGGAATGAGATAGCATTAGAGTTATCAGAAAGAATGAATTAATGATCTTAGCATAATGAAAATGGCAGGAGGTAGCTAAGTCATTCGACCTTAGAAAAGGAAGTTTAAAATTCAGAATTTTGGTTCTGAATACTGTTTTACTAATTGTTCATGCTTTCTAAGTTCTAATGTGTGTTTCAGAGTGTGTTTAGTACGTAGCATAGTGGAGCATGGCAGGCGAAGGTCTGACAGAATGGGTGCCCCACCCTCTTTTAAATTGTGCTGTTGAGGGTCAGGCAGGGCCTTAGGCTGTTCCCCAACCCCAGGTATGGTTTGAATTTCGTGTACTCTCATGACTTGCCACTCAGTTTCAATAAGAGGTAAGGGAAAATAATATTTATGAAGACCATTATGGGTATTAAATAATAAGCTGTCCAGAACCATAAATATAAGGCCTGGATAACTGAAGTGTCAACAAATAATTATATTTACCATGGTAGGCGTATCATTCCTTTTACAAAGGCCTAAGACAGTCTCCTTTTGTATGATAGCTAAATTGCAAATAATTAAATATTATGTTTGTATAAATTTTACTGGTGACTGATACTGCCATTGTGAATTTCAAAGAATCATTTAGAATGCATGCTGTCATGAAGGGTTCAACTCTTTATTTATGATAGGCATCCCTTTGGTCGTGGTCCCCCAGTTGTCACCTTGCTTCTATACATCAACAAATGTTTTTTTGCCAGTAAAGTAACAATTTTAAGAATTTATTGGTACCTATTAATTGCAGCATCTAATGGTAGCCTATTCTAAAAACGACGCTACCTAGACCTATCTTTTTAAAAAATATTGTACTTCTTTCCTATCTGAATTTAATTTTCCAACTAAACTCAGAAATTTCGTATGATTCAGAGCTGACTGCTTTATCACTTGGCAGAGAAAATGATCACTTAGTTAATCTAGTGGGCTTTTGGAGTAGAGAACATTGAATGTTCATAATGCTTACCAGAGTGGAACCTGGATGCCAGATAGGCAAATGGGACATTAAATTATTTAGAACTGTTCTTTTTGCCAAAGCACTAAGGACTTAAAAGCAAGTTAACCACTGATGGTTGTTATTGGTAGTGAGACAACTCTGGAGGAAAAGTGTGACGTATTTGTGGTGATTTAACATAAGACTCTTATGGGGTCTTAATCTTAAACTGGAGAAACATGGGAGAATTGAACTCAGAAATTTGTGCCTAAGAAGATGGCTCAGTGGATAAAGTTGCTTGCTGCCTAGCCTGAGAACTTGAGTTCAGTCCCTGGAATCCACACGGTGGAAGGAGAGAGCCAGCTGCTGCAAACACCCAAAACAAACAAACAAATCCAAAACCAAACAAACTCTCAGTAAATATTGGGGGGAGGAAAGAACTCGGAAGCTCTTTGTATTTTGGGAAAACAAAACTAAGGTAGAAATAAAATAATTGATTTATAAAGTAAGGAATTTGAGAAGTAGAATAAAATGTAATTTTTTTATTTTATGAGAAAGATGGGAGGGAAATTTTTTTGTTTTTAAAGATTTATTTAATTTATATGAGTACACCATAGCTGTCTTCAGAAGAGGGCACTGAATCCCATTACAGATGGTTGTGAACCACCATGTGGTTGCTGGGATTTGAACTCAGGACCTCGGGAAGAGCAGTCAGCGCTCTTAACCGCTGAGCCATCTCTCCAGCCCTGAGAGGGAGGATTTAACACAGCCCTGGACTAGTGCTCAAATCAACATGACTAGTTTTGCTAGCAGTGTGTTTATGAGTTGCATGCTCCTGCCTTTTACCTCTTTTAGACCTGATTGCCATTCTGTCTCTAGTACTAAACCTGTAGAAAAGTACCTAAAGAAGGAAACTCCCACAGAGACCAGGCTCCAATGGATTTCACACACCCGATTTACAGGAAGCAAACTCAATTGCTTTTTAACTGAAGCAGATCATTACGAAAAATAAGTTAATGTTAGAAGTTAGTATTCAAGAGACTTACAGGGCTTGGAAGATAGAATGAAGTTCCATTCTGACAGTGAAAAAGTGTATGACATTAACTCCAGCTGCCATCTGCTCCAACCTTTATTCTGATTCAGGTGCCTGCATAGAAGGAGCTCTGTGTGTTGTCCCCGGTCCCGCTCTGCTCTAACCAGCTGTGTGGCCTTTGGACATCTTTCTGCGTGCTGTTTCCTCAGAAGAGGAAAGTGAGGGGTTTTGGATTAGATGATGTCTAAGGTGCTTATTCTTCCTTTCCCCGATGAAACTGTTTTTAGTCTTTTATAAAGTAACAGTGCCATCTTGTGTTTTGAGATGTATGACCCAGACCCATAGTTGTAGACACCAGCGAGGTACACCATGCTACTTTTCTTGTGGTTAAAGGTGGTCTCTTTGTTGGAGAGCTATTTCCGCTTTCAGCTACTTAAACCCACAAAAGAACATTTGAAGTTCTCTCGTGGCACATTGTGAGACTCAGTTTATTGAATTTACTTCCTCTGCCTGGGAGTTGAAATTAGGACACCGAAGTCCCTACCTTTTGTGAAAATTGCTTTACCACTTTTCCTTCCTTCTGCAATTTACTAAACCAAGACTTTCAGGTGCTGGAAATAGGATTTGGTGGTTAAGAGCATTGGGTACTCATCCAAAAGACCTGGTTTGCTTCCCGGGTCCAATATGGTGCTTTCAATCATCTGTAACTTTAGTTCTGGGGATCTGACTGTCACACAACACACTTTCTGGATTGCGGGAACCCCATGCATTTGTTGCACAGACATATAAGGGGGCAAATACTGATACTATACAAGAAAATAAAGTTTTAAAAAAATTGCAAAATTTAGTGAGGGTTTTTTTCTTGGGTTGAAAGACAATTTCCTTCCAACTTGAGCTTATAAAGTCATAAAGGCATAGTGACAACCATCCAAATAGACTGTTCTGCCATCCAGAAAGAACAAACTACAAATGCTGTGTTTAGACCTCTACTTCTTAGTACTATGTTAGGATGAACAATATTTATTAGTGACAGACCTGTCTTTAAATTTAGCCAGCTACTTCATCTCTTGAAACTTTTGTATACTAGTTCTGTGAATTGTTTTTGGCTGTTAAACATGAATGTCCGCTGGCTTATGGCTCTTAGTAGTTCACATATGGGAATGTGTTCCTTTGTCCCCAAATTTCCCATGGGGACAAATCTCATGCTGACTCCATTGATTCCTAACCAGGCCTGGATATACAGCCATGAGGAAATTTTAAGCATTTGTATTTTCTTATTTAAGTAAGAAAGCATATTGTACTATATAAAAATGCTATTTTATTACAAAGGATGTGTCACAATGTCTGTAATTATGTGTTTATTACCATTAATCAAAAGAAATTCTCGGAGGATATTTACTCTGAGCTCTAGAGAGTTATAGAGGATCATGTGACTTAGGGATTTTAGTATAACTGTAATACTTGGATTGTTTGGCAAGTTTTTTTAAAATCTATTTATTAACTAACACTTTATACCCACCTTTAAAAAATAGATTAAAAATAGTATCTGTCAGCATCTTTCTAGTTGTTTTAACATAGTAAATCCACTGTAGTGGAGTGATACAACCTTGGAGTATTTTGGGATCAAATATATTCATGTAGCTGAGGAGAACTGAATTAATTAAGTAATTAATTAATTTATTTATTTATTAGATAGGATCTTATCCTGTAGCCCTGGCTGTCCAGGAACTCATTTAGTAGACCAGGCTCATCTTGCACTCACAAAGATCCACCTATCTCTGCCTCCCAAGTCCTGGGTTTAAAGGCATTGTACCAGTATGGGAACTGGACCACTGAATCTTAAGACAGTACTTTGAAGTTGGCCAGTCAAGTTGTTCACATGTTTTTAAATTGTTCTTATGAGGATAGTTGCCAATACCATTAATCCCAACACTTGGAAGTCTGAGGTAGGAGGTTGGAGAGTATAGGCCAGCCTCTGTTACCATAGTAAGGCACTGCCTCAAATAAGCAAACAAATTAGCAGATTTTTTAAAGAAGGTATCCCTCCCTGCTTCCCTGTCTCTCCATTTCTTTCCTTCTGTGAACCAAGCTCTCATATTGTGGCCAGGCTGGACTAGAACACTGCAGCTCAAGCTGTCCTTGGCATGCAATCCTTCTGTATCAGTGTCCAGGTCCACTTAGAGACCTAGGCCACGGCACCTGGTTACAGAAAGTCTTCTTTCTTTAAATGTTAGTACAGAGTGAGGGGCTCGGAACATAGCAGCTAGATGAGTGGGATAATTGTGCTCTAAGGGTTGTAGTTAGAGAGTGCTACAAATGGGGAGATGATCAAAATGGCAGCTCTTGTGGGAGCAGGAAATGGCAAAATAGACTGATGACTCCATTCTCATCAGATGTGAATTAACCCTAACTATCATCATTAATTTTCCTGTCTTCTTGTCCTAGGAGAAGAAGGCTGCATTGGAAAAGGAGCGGGAAGAAAGGATAGCTGAGGCAGAGATTGAGAACTTATCTGGAGCCAGACATCTAGAGAGTGAAAAACTTGCTCAGATATTGGCAGCCAGAGAACTGGAAATTAAACATATTCCATCTGACGGTCATTGTATGTATGGGGCACTTGAGGATCAGCTAAGAGAACAAGACTCTGCTCTGACTGTGGCTACCCTAAGGAGGCAGACTGCTGAGTACATGCAGAGCCATTCAGACGACTTCCTGCCATTCCTAACCAACCCCAACACAGGAGACATGTACACTCCAGGTAGTTTAGCTTGCTCCACTACATTCTGTTAGTGTTTCTGGTTTTCAAATAAAGTGCTTCCTGGGTGTAGCAAGACCTTTGTTAACACAGACAAAAGATTGTTAACATTTAGACAGATTTATTTTCTATAACTCGAATAGATGTAGATATATTTTACTTTATCTATTAAGTACTTAACTGTATTGTAGTTAAAATATATTAATTGCTGTATGTAAGTCATGAAGAAAAATAAGAGAAGTAGGGTTAGTCATTGAACAAATAACATTTAGCAAAGTTAGAATGAGGTGATGATTTGATCAGTCTTTGTAAAAGTGTGTGTGTGTGTGTGTGTGTGTGTGTGTGTGTGTGTGTGTGTAGCATCCAAGACCATGAGCAGAATATGATTATGAAACCTAACTTACTCATACTCAGAGAAGTATGTACTTTCAATAAAGTATAGCCAGGAAGCTTACTAGTTATATGAAATTTGATTTTGTAAATCCCATGAACAGTATTCCTTGTTATCATAAATTAATGATTAAGATACAGTTTTTATGATGAAGTTAAAAAAAAATCACACCACTTCCAAACAAGAATGAAACCAAGTCAGTATCTGAAGGGCTTCTGTGCTGCTGAGAGTAATGAAATGGAGGGAGAATCTCAGGCAAAGCAGTGACCACTGGGAGGGCCACATGGACAGGTGGCTTGGAGAAGGGATGGTGTATGGAGACTCCTTGGAGGGCTCTGTCCTCCATGGAAGAAGTTAGCACACAGCACAGGATGGACAGGGTGAGCACTGGCATTGAGTTGCTCATTTATGGTGAGTGAGGCAGGCCTTGGGAATCTGAAGAGATCTCAGGTGCGACTTCATGTATCAGAATCCTTAAGTTTGTCTACCCCACTCTACTAGATGTAGAATATTTAATTTATGCTGCATCAAAGAAACAAACAAAAGGATTTAGTTCGTCCTTTCAACCAATTTTTATTGAAGGCCAAGGTGGCAAAGTATTTTAGGGATTGTTTTGAGCAATGAAGATTTAGTAGCAATGGAGATTAACATATGGTGCATATTATTATCTTTTAGTTTTAGCTTTTCTTCCCTTCCTTGGACAGGAAGGATGTTGGCCCCATTTTATTTTACTTATTTATTTATTTATTTATTTATTTATTTTTATTTTTTTATTTATTTTTTATTTATTTTTTTTCCCATTTTATTTTTATTTTATGTTTATGTTGTTTTGACTGAATCTGTGTGTATGTACTATATCTTAGACCTTGGGGACCAGAAGAGGGTTACAAACGGATGTGAGCTTTGCGTGAGTGCTAGGAATTTAACTCCTTTCCAGGTTCTCTGAAAGAGCAAATGGAGCCATTGCGCCATCTCTTGTTTAGTCCATTTGAATGTGCTGCATTTACCAGTGCAGTAATAGCCTATTGTAAGTTCAGAGAGTTACTTGTTAGGCCCACTCAGTAAAGTCTCCTTGTCCAAAACTGACATTGATAAGTTCATGCAAAGATATGTAAAAGGACAAGCAGAGAAACCATTTGTTGCTGCCCTGGGGAGGTTAGGTTCATTCGTACTTTGACTCTTTCAAGGCTCTTGCAGTCGGCCTAAATATAGAGGGACTGCATGTTTTAACCTTGTGTGGCGTTTCGAATGCAGGTTTGGTTTTAGAACACTTCTCAGGATGGTGAGTATTTGACACTTAGGAGTCATTGCTTTAGATGGTGAAGAGAGCAGTTAATTACACGTGTGTCTGCATCTCAGGTGGAAGAGCAGAAGCAAAAGTGCTTTGCTCTTCCATAGAAAGATGGTGGAAAGGTGGGGTGGCGTGTTTAGTGTACTTCTAAAGGAGGTGGTGCAGAAGGGAGATGTTCTTGATCAGGGATGGTGGGAGCTGCAAAAGAGTGTGGTTTGAGAAGTTATTCTGATCTGTTTCCTACAGAAGAGTTTGGAAAGTACTGTGACGATATTGTAAACACGGCCGCGTGGGGTGGTCAGCTTGAGGTAAGCTGGTTCACAGTGATTGTAGGCATTAAGTTATTTCTGAATCCCACTATAGTTTTTACATGTTTTTTAGCTAAGCCCAATTTTCTTTGAAGATGTCCTTTTCTGTCTATATTTGCCATTTTTGTCCTGACAAAGAAATAGAGAGCTATAAAATCTTATGTCTGTGATTAAACCATGTCCCCTTAGGTAAGTGAAGTATGATTTCCTCTTATGTAGCCCAGAGTTGGATTTATGACCCAACAGAAGCTGGTGTTTCGTTGGTGTGTTGTCATGTGAGATCCCAATCTGCTTGATTTTTCTGTATTTAAAAAAATGAAGACAATAAAATGAAGATTTGCTTAGTGTGGTGGTGCATACCATAATCTAAACTGGTGAAACGCCGTCTCAGATGTTAGCCTGTGCCACACAGGGAGGCCCTGTCTTACAAAAAAAGAAAAGGTTTAGATTTTTATTCCCTGAAAGTGAATTTTAATCTAGTAGTTCAGTGGTGCAGAAATAACTTCTCCTTTATATCAGAAATAGAAATGAACCAGGGTTGGACCTCCTATGTGCCTGTAGTCCAATCACTAGGGAGACAGGGCAGAGGAGTAGTTAACACCAGCCTAGGCTATGCAAAATAAAACTATTTTGTCTAAAACTTATTGTAACACATTTGTTACTATTATCTTTGAATCCCTCCTTGATAGTGGATTACATGAAGGCAATAAATCAGTGCATCAGCCTTCTCGTGTAAGAAAACAATATACTCACACATGGAGAAACTTAACATTATTTCTTTGAGCATTAGTTTTTAAAATTTACTGTTTACCATGTTTAATTGCATCAAAACATCTATTTACTATTTAAGTCTGGTGGTGACAAGCAGTTTGAGGTGTTAGAGAACGGACAAGAAGGCAAATCCTAGGCTCATGTTCTGACTTTTCCTCTGTGCCTTGGGTGATTCTCCAGCATCATGTCCTCTAGTTTTCAGATGATTCAGTAAGACCCCTGGTAGAATATGCGTCTGACTGAGATGCCAGGCGAATGCCTCTAGCAGTGTTAGTATTCTCTGAAGGCGATTGGCTGTCTTTAGTGGTCTGTGCTTCTGAAGACCCTCTACACTGTTAGAAGCTGAGATGGAAATGTTCCTTAATACAGTGCTGTAGTTGGACCTCTCCACCAGAGGGAACCATCCCCATTGTTTTCTCTCCTGATTCAGACACAGCAAATGTTCCCCTAGTAATGACAGGGATAAAAAGACTTTAACTACTTTAATGTGAAGGTTCCCATAACATGATGATGTTGGATGCTTAATTCTGTTAAACTGAGATATTTTGAGACACTTTTAAAAACCATCTTTGGAAGAATATTTGCTCAATCATTGCCTGTGAATTTCTTTAAAGTACAAGTTATTTTTACAGCTAAATAAATGTATATTTTTGATTAAAACCAAAGCCAAAAGACAATCTTACCCAGTGTGTGGGTGTGTGTGTGGTCATATGAGAGCCACAATGCACTTGTGGCTGTCTGGAGATGGGTCTCAGGAGCTGATGTTCTTTCTACCATATGAATCAGATTGAGTTGTTGGGTTGGTGGCAAGGGCCTTAACCTGCTGTGCCATCACTGGCCCTATTAAATGGCTTTTCGAAGACATTGCTATTGCTTTGCACACTATTCTCTGCTAGTTTTTAAGAAAATTTTAAAACTGTTTCAGAGGAATATTTTTCAAAATAGAATATGGGCTTTTATTTTTTCATGTAGCATAGAATCCATTGTATATTCTTGAAGTAATTTTGGACATTCTTTCAAAGACTCCTAAAGGTTCTATGCTTGTGGTGTGAATTTTGTAGTTGGGGCAGACACATACATTAGGATGTTGGAAGGCTAGTACTGATGGATTTGGTTAGGAACTCAGGTTCTAGACTCAGGCTCAGTTCAACTAGGTCCTGAGATTTTCTGTTTGACCCACAGAAGTCTTATATCATCCTTTTACCTCAGGTTCCAAGTGTTAAAAAGTAACAGTAAAGCGAGGATGTTCCTTACTGGAACACTAGTTAGTACTTGGGAGGCAGAGACAGGAGGACTCCCAAAGTTGAGGCCAGCCTGCTCTACATAGCAAATTCTGAACTATCTGGGGTCATGTTAAAGGAAATTGATAAACAAACAAGCCCTCCTCAACAAACAGAAACAGGACAACAGTGACAAAAACCCTCAACTTACCAATATTTGTTCCATAAAGTTAGGAAGACTGGTTGAAATAATCCACATAAAGTACACACATGATTATAGTGCTTGGTCATGGTGTGTCAATAGTTGTTAGCATTACTTTATTACTGGCTGCTATTAGGCTTGAACCTAAGTTTTTATTGCATGTTATAAAATTAAAGTAATATAACTTGTGAGCACAGGGCAAAACAATTCACATACTTACACTTACCTTGTTCTTGCTAAAAGTTACAGAACCTGACTGCATCATCATCTGAGAAGCTTTTAAAAGTGAACCTCATGATTTGCCAGACCTTGTTCCCTGTCCTTTGGCTGGTAACAGTTTGGTCTGATGCTTAGCCACTGGTACTTAGAAACCTGTAGCATTGTGAAAAATGGAACGTTTTCAACTTCAGAGACTGTAATGAGCAGTTCACTCTTCACCCACTCCACCAAGCTTGGCACTGGTATTTTTTACAACACTGTTGTGTGTCCAAGACAACTCCTGCCTTTGATCAGTTATATATTAAGTCTTTCTTACAGTGATTCACAAAACTAAGTGTCCATTTACTTAAGCTCTTGTGCTCATATGAACAGAGCAAATCTCTGCTCTAACTGCTGGCCATATTCTGTGTATGTACTTCATTCGTTTGTGATTTGAATAAGATTTAAATTTTGCTTTTCTTGCTGATCCATTTTTTTCCCTTGTAGCTAAGAGCTCTGTCTCACATCTTAAAGACACCGATCGAGATACTACAGGCAGATGCTCCTCCTATTATAGTTGGTGAAGAGTATCCAAGGAATCCATTAGTACTAGTGTAAGTACCTAGAACATTTTACTGTTTTATTTTTCATAATTAAAACAAAAAGGCATGTGAAAAGATATTAGATTGTATATACTGACTAATCAGAGTGCAGAGTTAATTCTGTTTATGTTAAGGGCAATCAATGAACTAGAAAACACCTGAATGTGTGATTTACATAACTGCTTAGACTACTGAGCCTTTTTTTTTTGTATGAGTTAAGAATAAAGTTCTTCAAAAGGTTGTGAAATTTTAGGACTAGTTTTGTGTTGCTCCAATTGACATTAACAGCACTAAGTTTTAACTAGCTTAAAAGGTGAGGTCACCCTTAATGCTGTGAATGTATTTACATGATTGAGAATTGTCCCTTCATATTCAGCTTGGAGAAATTATTTCTCTAGTTTTTCTCTTTTGTGTGTGTTGTGTGTGTGTGTGTTTATTAGCTATTCCATTACTGGTCTGAACTTCAGTGACACTTTGAGCTCATTGAGCCCTCAACATCTTAGCCTTTGCGTTTCTAGTGACTGGACTCGTCACTTCCAAAACTTGTCACATAATGTTGACCTTTTAATGAATATGCTCATAATAGTCCATTAATGAGGTCTCTATGACCTGGGACATTCAGAGTGCTTACTTATATATGTCTGAATATTACATTTATAGATAAAAATAACTCATCAAAATGCAATTTCATTTTTTTCATTTCAGATACATGAGGCATGCGTATGGCTTAGGAGAACATTATAATTCTGTTACACGGTTGGTGAACTCAACTACTGAAAATTGCAGCTAGTTTACAAAATGTTACACTGTTTATAGAGTGTGCCCATCTACCAAGTGCTAGATTGTTGTAAATGCTACTGAAAAACACAGCTACCTTAAATGAGTTTTATGAATAAGCTTACTAACGGGCTTTTTACAAATACATTGGAGTGACTTTAATCAGTGCTCTCTTAGTGGCATTTTTACAACTTAGTCTATTGTGGAGAAGAATATCATTCACAGGCCAAGGCGTTACTCTTCCCACGAATCAGTTTTAATTGGCCTGCACATTCTAATTTGGAATAAATTTTGTTTAAAATTTTGGCCCCACAGCTTTATGTTCCAAAAGTAAGGATTTCAATTTAATTTTTCTTGAAAGTATGGAGACTCGGTCTCTGTCATCATAACAGCAGGTTATCGATGCTGATAAAGTGCTCGCCATCCCCGTGACTTTGGTCTCACTAGGGTCAGCTGTGTGTGCTGCTTTTTACGCAGCACGTCTCTGCTGCTAAGAAGAAATTACTTCAGTATAAGAATTTTTAATACTTACATGAGAATCAGTATAAAGAAATGAAGCAAAATCAGTGGAAACTAGGTGTTTATTGTGCCAATTTTGAATCTTTCTAACAAATTGGAGACTTCCCTTTAATGTATGTGTAGCTTAAAAAGTGTGTAACTCCTACATTGCTGGTTTTTCAGCCAGAGGCTGGAGTTAGAGTTGAACCTTGTTTCTTTATGACAACTGAGAAGTTTTACATTTTCCGCAACACTGCTCAGCTGCTTTGCCTTCCCTAGAACCTTTCCTACTGAGAGGCACCCAGTGGCCTCTCACCGCTCACCTGTGGAAGGGGGGCTGTAGTAATGCAGAAAGAAAGGCCGTGGCCACGCCCCCTGTTTAAGTCTTCCCAGCTGTCCTGACAAGGCCTCTGCTTGCTGCGCTCACTGTCTGGGATCAATGAAAATTCTGGCTACAGATTATTTCATTACATAATGTGTCACTTTTTTTTTTTCCGCTCAAATGTTTGATTATTCTATTTTATGTATAGGAAGAGTTGAAAGCCGCTGTTCAGAAGCACAGAGCTGTGTGGTAAAATCAGCACAGAAGACTTGTATGTGGAACGACTCATGTTAAATCACTTAGAACAGTATTCTTTGTGAGAGAGCTGCGCCCACACACACAAGTGTGGTTACTGTAACACAGGACCAAGGGCTGGGGCACAGCTTGAGTAGAGCACTTACTTGCCTATTGTGCATGAGGCTCAAGGTTCAATTTCTAGCACCAACAAAACAAACAATTTATGAAAAGGAAACTTTGTTGTGATCTGTTTTTTCCAAGTTAGAAGTATAACTAAGATTGAGCATCATGTTATAATATTTGGACTTTTGATCTATGTATTCTGTCTGTGAGTAAATAATGGGCTTATGACGTTAAAGCAGGTAACAGTGTGGCAAGCTGGCAGAGACTGGGGTCAGACCTTTCTGAGGTCATTCCAGCTTGACTAAAACATACTCTGCCTGCGACACGGTATATTCTGAAGGGTAGCTGCTTTGTAACTTTTGATCCTTTTTTATTCTGAAATTTATAAAAGCATGATATTGTAAAGTAACTGCTTTGAACTTACTTTGAAGTAATGCTATCCTCATCTTTTCAGTATCAGCCTTAAGGATTTATAGAACAAAACATGAAAAAGTTACTGAAAATTCTGCTTTCAACAGAGATTCTAAAGATAACTCAATGTTTTGTTGTTCTGTCAAGAATTCAAATGTACTTAATTATGTATTTCAAAATTTTGTTTATATGTTTTATTTTACAATGGCCAGTATATTTATGAATAAAATGTATGGCCTACTTCCACCATTTTAGCTATAAATGGAAAAGTCTTTTAAAAATGCTAGGTGTTGATTTAAGAACAATGTATGCAAATTAAGTTTGCTGCTGCTGGTCTGATGGAACTTCCACAAGCTTTCTTCAGTCCTGATTGAAAACATGTCAACATTTTGAAATGTGTCATCAACCAAGAATTTTATCTACTTACATATATTTATAACCTGTAAAAAGTAAAACAAAGAATGTGTAACTATTGTGAGCAAGATAACTTTGCTCATATTATCTGATGTTTATCAAAAGAATAAATGATAAAGGAGTTGAATCAATATGTATATGTTCAAATTGTCATTTTTTTTTTTTTTTTTGGTTCTTTTTTTCGGAGCTGGGGACCGAACCCAGGGCCTTGCGCTTCCTAGGTAAGCGCTCTACCACTGAGCTAAATCCCCAGCCTCAAATTGTCATTTTTTTTTTAACAGTTTCAGAATTTAGCAGCAGAACTCATTTTGCTTTCAGGCTCTATCCAGCTTGTATTTTTTTTTTTTTTCACATATTGAAAATGTTACAATCACAGATTCTTGTACTTCAGGGCCTTTGAATAAATATGTGAGCATATCAGTATGCACAGAGTAGAGAGGGGATAAATAAGTGGTCAGTTAAGCTACTGCTTTTAGAAATAAGGTGGAAATTTAGGATTAGGTTGATCAATGGATGTTTATTTTGGATCAGTAAGTTCTAAAACCATTGTGTAAGATTTAAGAGGTTCTTTTGTTTGGTTGGTTATTTTGTTTTTAAAAGATGTGCATCAATAAAAGACACATCTGTGCCAACTGGCATCTACAATTTGGTACCTACCCACAAGCAGTGTCTTGGTCCAGTTGTCATGAACCAGTGAAAGAGCAGATCAGTTGATGAATATATTTGCTGGTTTCACAACTTTAACTTTAGTTTTTAACATAAGTTGAACAAATGTTTTTTTCTTTCTTTAATTTATCTTATTTAAAATCCTTCTTCATCTTTTACTCTGGTAACAAATTCTCTTGAAACCATTCTTGTTTTCTCTGACTGAATACCCACCCTTGATTCTTGTCACTGATCCCCCACCTCTACTTGAATCACTGAACTCACCCTGACTCTTCCCTCTCAACACCCACTCCTGTTCTCTCCTCACTGAACACCTACCCTTCTCGCCTCACTGGAAACTGCTGAGCTTTTTATTCAGAGGCAAGTGCTTTTACCTGCTTCACCTTTTATCTGCTTTCCCCAGTCAAATGGACCCTTCTTAGGCACTCGTCTAGACCCTCACACCCAGGCAAGGTTGGTTAATGTATGACTCTTTAGTGCCTACACACTAAGAGAAATTGTTTGCATTAGGCTGGTTAATGTATGACTCACGTTAGTGCCTACACACACTGAAAACTAGTTACGTGCATTTGTTTATTTCCCCCTAGTTTAAGTGCTTAGAAATACCTTTTCTTTTCTTTTTTATTTTAATATTCTTAATTTTTCCCCCTTTCCAATCTCCCCTCCCTGAACATCCTATTTGCCTCTAAGAGGGTGCTCACCCACCCACTTCCACATCCTCCCTCTAGGGATCCCCCTTCTCTGGCACAACAGGACCACGCACCTCCTCTCCCACTGCTGACACGAAATGGGAGCTATGGACCCACTCATGTGTACTCTTTGGTTGATGGTTTACTCCGTGGGAACTCTGAGGGGTCCACTAATTGTTACTGTTGTTCCTCCTATGGGGTTGCAATTCTTCTGTTCTTCCCCTAACCCTTTCCATTGGGGTGGCTGGCTCAGTCCGATGGTTGGCTGTGAGTGTCTGCATCTGCCTTAGGTGGTGGTAGTGCCCCTCAGGACAGCCATACCAGGCTCCTGTTTGCAAGCACATCTTGGCATCAACAGTAGTTTGATGTCTGGATGGTATGGATCACTAGGTGGGGCTGTCTCAGGGTGGCCTTTCCTTCAGTCTCTGCTCCATTTGTGAGCCTTTGTTTCCTCTAGACAGGAACAATTGTAGGTTAAACATTTTGAAATGTGTGGGTGGCCCCATGCTTCAGCTGGGGGCCATGTTTATCTACTGGAGGTGGTCTCTACAGGCTTTATCTCCCTGCCTGGGCATTCAGCTGATGTCATCCCCGTTGGGTCCTGGGAACCTCTCACATCCCTAGCATCTAGGATTTTCTAGTAGGCACACCCCCACCCCCACTTTCTATCCATTCTCTTGGCACTCTGGACTTCTCTTCCTCTACCTGATAGTGCCCCACCCCTTTTTTCTACTCCCTCCCCTCCCACCTAGCTCTCTCCCTCCCGTGATTATTTTGTTCTCCCTTCTAAGTAGGATTGAAGCATTCACACCTTGGCCTTCTTGTTAAGCTTCATATAGCCTGTGAGCTGTATCATGGGCATTCTGGGCTTTTGGTTTAATTTCTGCTTATCAGTGAGTACTTTCCATGTATGTCCTTTTGGGTTTGGGTTACTTCACTCAGGATATTTTCTAGTATCATCCATTTTTCTGGAAAAATTCATGAAATCATCATTTTTAATAGCTGAGTAGTACTGCATTTTATAAATGAACCACATTTTCTATATCCTTTCCTCTGTTGAAGGGCAGCTGGGTTTTTTTCCAGCTTCTGGCTATTATAAATAAGGCTGCTATGAACATGGTGGAGCATGTGTCTTTGTTATATGTTGGAGCATCTTTTACATATGTGCCCAGGAGTGGTATAGATGGGTCTTCAGGTAGAACTATTTACAGTTTTCTGAGGAAACTCCGCATTGATTTCCAGATTGCAATCCCATCAGCAATGTTCCTCTTTCTCCACATCCTCCCCAGCATCTGCTGTCACCTGAGTTTTTGATCTTAGCCATTCTGATTGGTATGAGGTGAAATCTCAGGGTCATTTTGATTTGTATTTCTCTGATGACTAAGGATGTTGAACATTTCTTTAGGTGCTTCTCAGCTATTCTTGTGGCTTTGTTTGTTTTATTTATATGAGTACACTGTCTCTGTCTTCAGACACACCAGAAGAGGGCATTGGATCCCATTGCAGATGGTTGTGAGCCACCATGTGGTTGCAGGAAATTGAACTCCAGACCTCTGGAAGAGCAGTCAGTGCTCTTAGCCTCTGAGCCATCTCGCAGCCTGCAGCCATTCTTGTTAACTACTGTTAAAAGATTTAGCTTGGGCTGGAGAGATGGCTCAGCTGCTCGTCCAGAGTGAGTTTAATTCCCACCAACCACATGGTGGCTCACAGCCATGTGTAATGGGATTCGATGTGTAGCTGAAGACAGCGATGGTGTACTCACATACATAAAATAAATCTTAAACATGTAGCTTAATTGGTACTTATTAAATGCTTGCCAAGTGTCCTTGGATATCATTTGAGAGGACAGATTTGAGAAGTTGTTGTTAAATATTTGGCGGCTATGAGTAGAGAGAGACTTGGGTTTGCTCATGAATAGAATGCTTTCTACTTTACCTTAACTTAGGTCTTTTGGTGATTAGAGAGGGGAAAAAGGAACAACCTGAGAGCATTTTCTTTTCTCCTGTTTTAGGTATCCCTAGTCTGAAAATCCCTGTAAATAGGAAAAGTGAAACCTTTAGAGCCACCATGTGATTGCTGGGAATTGAACTCGGGACCTCTGGAGAGCAGTCAGTGCTCTTAACCACTGAGCCATCTCTCCAGCCCCAGACGATGAACCTTGATTCTCTTTAAACCTCCTGCTTGTTATAAGTCAGGAACAGTATATCTCTACTAGAACTACCTTACTGTTCTCACGACTGCAGTAAAGTGCTTAAGTAAAAGGGAGAGAAAGATTTTCTTATCACAGTTGGAGAGTTTAGTTCATCGTGACAGGTGATGGATGCATGGTGACAGGAATGTGGGGCAGTGGGTCACATTGCTCCACTGTGGAGAAGATGCGTTCTGTTGCTGAACCTGCTTTCCTTTGAGTCAAAGACCCTAACCCGGGGAATGGAGCCACCTCTGCTCAAGGTGATTCTTCCCACGTCAGTCCAGTCTAGAAGTAACTTTAGAAGCATGGTCAAAGGTTTGTCTCCTAGATAATTCTAGATTCTATGAAGCTGACAGTAGCACAAGAACTATAATGAAAACGTAGGTGTGTGTGTGGTTAAAGAGATGGCTCAGTGCTTAAGGACTCTGTTCTCAAGGAGGACCAAGTTTCATTCCCAGCACTTGTGGGGTGGCTCACAACTGCCTGTAACTCTAGCTTAAGGGTCTTGTGTCCTCTTCTGGCTTCTGAGGGCAGTTGTACTCAGGTACACACGTCCTCACACAGATATGCATGCATTATTAAAAGACAAAAATAGAACTATAGTGCCTAAAGGCTTCTTGGGAAACTGTCATCCCTTAAAAAGGAAAGGAAAAAATAAGGTAATTTTCTGTAGCATTTTAGCATATTCTATCTGATTTATGCTTATGAGAATAGTTATTCTATAAATGATCTTTGTCTTTGATCTTTGGGAAGAGAGGCAGAACCATAATAAAACATTAATCTCTTGGAAAACTTAACCTCTCCAGACAGTTTATAAATCAACTTTGAAAGGCCAAGGGCAGGGAATGCTTTACTCTTGCCTCTGGTGGCCAGGTTGAGACCATCAGAGTAGTCTTGTAGTTTGTTTGATTTAGCAAGGTTTACAGTTTGGTTGTGACAGTACTCTTAAATGGGTTCTTAAATTGTGGCTATTGCACCAGTCAGCACAAATTGGGAACACACCTTTCCTGAGTTCATGTGCTTCTTAGAAAAACTTGCTGTATGCTGCGATAAATTGACAGTGCTTGTTTTAATTATTGTTGGATGTGACACAATTACACAGTTGCAAAACCAGTGGTTTGACTGTTTGGCTTTGAGTTTTTTACATTGCTTACTGATCTGAATGCGACTCCCACGACATACAGAAACGGTTCTAAAAACTACCAGATATTTTTTGTTTTTAGTGGAAATCACTATTTCCTTTAACCCCATGGTTCACCTCATTGAGATTCTCTGCTTCTTTAACTCAGTTCTCTCCTGGTCCTAACTCCATGAGCTCTATTCTGGTCACAGCCCTTTTCTCCACATTTTTCAGGGTATTATCCTTGACTCTTTCTCACACGACTGTAGAGCATCTAAAGTCCGTGTGCTGAATACAGCAGTTATATTTTGTTTGGCCCATGTAGTGATTTAATTTTCTTTAAAGGAAGGATTCGTTGGTAGTTTAAAAACAAGGAGATTTCACTCAAAAATTCTTGTACTCACCTTTTCAAGGAAAAAAGAATCTTCAAAGAGTTGATGCAAAGCCAGAGTTTTCTGGCTGGGCTTGATGGGAAGCTGGTAGCAGTTGTCTGCTGTAGTACAGGCAGTCTGCTTAGTGTCTGCTAACTTGTGTTTCTTGTCTCCATCAGACATGCCCAGTGTCCAAGCCACAGTCTTGGCCTTACTGGACACCGTTCCTTCCAGGGCTTCTTTTGTATTGTTTATTCCCCGCCATTGGCCTGCAGAGATGTTTAGGAATTGATTGGTCTTGGTTTTATCTCCGTGTTCTGTTTTTTAACTCCACCCTTTTATTGGCTGTTTCCTTCTGATCTGTATGTTTTTAATATTTGGTAGAAAATAGGGCTGTATCTGTTTGTATGGGGGTTTTTTTTTGTTTGTATGTTTTTAAAATAGATTTTAGAGCAGTTCATCTCAATAGATGGTAAGTAAATTGTTTCTCTGGAATCAGGCCCCATTGGCAAAAGAATAAAACTTACTGTAAGACGGTAAGTTTTTGTGACACTTTCATGAACTTAAGGAAAGTTGCTTATCCTTAAGCAACTGATATCCTCTATCAGAGGAACTAAAATGTCCTTGTTTATGTAGTTATGCCAGTTGTAGTTGAGGATGAAACTTTAAATATGACCTTACTTAGCATTAAGAGTGGATAATTCTGTATTTTTTTCATCAGAGAAATGGTCTTCTAAGTTTTAGGAACTGCTCATAGAGATCCAATCTCCTAACCCTAAAGTTTTTGTGTACTGTTTCTGACAGATCATTATTTCGCCCTTCACTTGAACTGTAAGAAGGGTTACATAAGGCTCTCAGATATCTAATAAATATAGTAAAGTAGTGATGGATGAGGACGTACAGCCAACTGTGGTGGTAAATGCCTTTAATACCATCACTTGGGAGGTAGAGCCAGGTGGATCTCTGTGAGTTCAAGGCCAGCCTGGTTTACATAGAGAGTTCTAGACCAGTCTCAGTGCATTAGGGGACCACTTGTGGCATGAAGGGAGTGGGTATGGAGGAAGTATTGGACAAGACAGGGCAGTTGTCAGATATCTTAAAGAGGAATAAAGAAGAGGATGTTGTCCCGTGGATGCAGCAGGGGTGTGGTGTGCATGTGGTGTGCATGTGTTAACCCCTGTGTCATCAGAGTAGCGCTTAGATCTCAATGTTTAAGTAACAGTGGAGATCTTGATTTACTTGTGTATATGAGATAGCACAAAAGCAAATAGAACTTTTTTTTTGGATTTTTTAAGCTCTATTTTTTAATTGGATTTTTAAGTTTGCATTACACATGTTATCCCCTTTCCTGTCCATAAACCCCCATCCCACCTTTCTTCTATGAGGGTGTTCCTGCACCCATCCACCCACCCCTTCCCGCCTCCCCACCCTGAAATTCCCCTACACTGGGGGGGGGGGGGTCAAGCCTTGGCTGGACCAAGGGCTTCTCCCTTTGGTGCCCAACAAGGCCATCCTCTGTTACAAATGCAGCTGGAGCCATGGGTCTGTCCATGTGTACTCTTTGGGTGGTGGTTTAGTCCCTGGGAGCTCTGGTTGGTTGGTATTTTTTTCTTATGGGGTTGCAAACCCTTTCAGCTCCTTCAATTCTTTCTCTAACTCCTGAAATGGGGACCCTGTTCTCAGTTTAATGATTGGCTGTGACCATCCGCCTATGTATTTGTCATTCTCTGGCAGCCTCTCACGAGACAGCTATATCAGGCTCCTGTCAGTATGCACTTCTTGGCATCAGCAATATTGTCTGGGTTTGGTGGCTGTATGTATATGGACTGAATCCCCAGGTGGGGCAGTCTCTGGATGGCCTTTCCTTCCATGTCTGCTCCAAACTTTGTCTCCGTATTTCCTCCTAAGAATATTTTTGTTCCCCCTTCTAAGAAGGACTCAAGTGTCTGCACTTTGGTCGTCCTTCTTGAGTTTCATGTGGCCTGTGGATTCTGTCTTGGGTAATGTGAGCTTTTGGCCTAATATCCACTTATCAGTGAGTGCATACCATGTGTGGGTTTCTTTTTTTTTTTTTGTGATTGGGTTACCTCAGGAGGATATTTTCTAGTTGCATTCATTTGCCCATGAATTTCATGAGGTCATTGTTTTTAATAACTGAGTAGTACTCCATTGTGTAGATGTACCACATTTTCTATATCCATTATTGGTCACTCACATTGTGCCAGGAGCTGTGCTAAATAGTTTACATGCATGGGTTTATTCACCCCCCCAGTGCAGGGTTTGGTGTTTTTATCCCTGTTGTAAAGTTAAGGGGAGGGGACTTGAAGAGACACGGGCTCTTTGTATGCCACCTGGCTAGTCATCAGTAAGTCTTTCACCGGAAGGCAGGCCTGTGACTGTACAAGGCCCTAATACCAAACTTTCTATTTCCATATTTGCTTTAAAAAGTGAACCAAGAGAAACCACTGCCATTTATTATAGGGCAGAGAATTACTATAGCAGTTTTGAGCATCTGAAGTATCTGCTAGTTTAAAAACTTTTAACCAAGTCCCAGACCACACTTGAATCACAAAACAAGCTTGCCAAAACAAGTCAAGTAAATGCATTGGTTTCTTTCATAATCTGTATTTATGAATTCCTGGCTTTTCATGCATTTTCCTGGCTTTCAGAAATCTGTCAGTTTTTCACAGGGGCCTTTGTTATATTGAGAATTAGCTAGGTACTTCTGTCTCATAGTATTTTAGTAAGTGCAACAAGCTCTCTCTCTATCAGTGAAATAAATGGCCTTTTCACTTTAAGGTCCTTGCCATCCTAGGATTTATAATTGAGCGTTCTCATGGCACTTTGTACGTCCAGAGTCATTTATAATCATTAGTTAGCTGTTTCCCATGTGTCTCTGTGGAATACACTCATATTCCCTCTTGTTGTTTTACTGATGAGAATGCAGATAGAGCCAGTTTGACGGACTTGACGTTCACACAGTAAGTCAGTAACTCTGGTCTGAATAAGCATCCAGCTTTAGCTCCGTGGTCCTGTACTGGGTTTACAGGCTGCCGTTTGAAAAAGCTGATGAGTTTTCAGTTTTCCTGCCCAATGGTTTGATTTCTGCTTCCTGGGAAAGCTCCTGATGCCAGCATTCCACGAGGCTGTGCAGCAGGCACAGAGCAACCCTCTCATTTGGAGCTGCCCACACACAGGGGTGTGTTTAAAGATACAGGTCCAAATCCAAAAATGTGAAGGCGCAAACGCATGGCCTTCTTCTATTCCATCTTCTAGGCTTCTGATGTTTATAGACATCAGACTGCACAACTGCCCTGTCTTGTCAGATATCTTCCCATACTCCCTATGCGCCCTCTCCCTTCGTGCCACAAGTGGTCCCCTAGTGTACCTGCATTAGACCAGATGCAATCACAATCCTACCTACATCGATGGTCTGACTTCTTGTCTTTACCCTCCCTGTGTCTAAAACAGTACAGGAGCTGTCTCATGGAAGGTGGAAGCAACAGCCCTGTGCTAGGCACTTTGGGCCTCGCCTGGGAAGTCTCTTGATGCTTTAAAATTGTTGGACCCTCATTTTTGATTGTCCACCCAAGCTTAATGAACATCTATCTGTTGGGTGCCTGCTTTGCTGTTAGAGATTGTTGTTCAAATGTGGCTTAGTATACAAGAGCAAGGGAGAAACAAGAGCACAAAATAGGGGCTGGAGAGATGGCTCAGTGGTTAAGAGCACTGACTGCTCTTCCATAGGTTCTGAGTTCAATTCTTGACAACTACATGGTGGCTCATAACCATCTGTTATGGGATCTGATGCCCTCTTGTGGTGTGTCTGAAGACAGCTACAGTGTACTCACATAAAATAAATCTTTAGAAAAGTAATAATTCAAAATAGAAGATACAAAATGCTAAGTGCAAGTTGAGGTCTGCTTTATGGAATCTATTCTCCTTAGTACTAAGCTTCCATGGGCAAAATGAATAGCATGAGCAAAGGGGTAAGTGTGTCTGACATCCTTGCAATTGCTTTCCTGAGGATGTAAAAGGAATGGCCTCTTAGGTATATGACATTAGGCTTGGGGACATTTATAGCTCACTCTTGGGGATATTCTAATTGACAAGCAATGAGAGGCCATGGGGTATTTTACAGCCGATGTATAGATTTTATTACACAAATGTAGTTAATGCTGGGATGCCCAGCAGTAGACTGCTTACCCAGTATTTGTGAAGTTTGAGTTCAATCCGCAGCACTACACAAGATAAAGCGTGAGAGAAGACAGATGTGTAAGGACAGTAGTGGTTGAATCCGAGACTGTGGTACAAACATGAAGCAGTCCAGGTGAGAAGCTGTGTGTCTCTCTGTCCTTTTAGCAGTGGGAGGAGAAGTGGACAGGTAGGAATATGATAGCAGGGTGGCTTTGTGCTGAATAAACTTAGCAAAGCTAGGATTTTTTTGTGCAGAATCCTTGTAGTTTCAGGCACTTCTGGCTACAAGACACATTCCACACAACATTTAGAAGTCTTGGGGAACAGAGGAGCATTATGGTTCACTTGAGTGAATGTTTGATCACATTAGAGTCCCCTTACAGGCATACTTCTGAACACACCTGTGAGGATGTTTCTAGAGAGCATTGATGAGGGGCAAGACCTGCTTTCAGCATGGGTGGCACTTCCAAGAGTGAGGGCCCAGGAAAAAGACGTGTCTGTCTGTGTTTACAGCTCCAGCCTGCATTAGTACGGCTGTTGGCTCCCATCCTCCATCAGACTCCAACTTTCTCGATGTTCCTGTGTGAACTCTGTAACCAGCAATGCTCCACAGAGATTCCAAGCTGCCACTGCCAGACTGGAACACCTGAAGTGCCCTTCTCCATAAACTGAGTGGCTCCCTGGCTTCTTTCTCTTCATCTTGAAGACATTCAGTGTTAGACCGCCTTGCCCCTAAAGTATCAGCTGATGTATTAAATCCCCATATGTATCCCATGCACAGTTGCTGGTTTCTGTTTCTCTAGAGCAGCTTGCCTGAGAAGGCACCACATGCTGTTGCACCTTTGCTGGCTTTGTTGCATTATACTCGTGCTGAGCTTGCATTTCCTCTTAACTCCTGTCACATCTTCTGCAGCTTCTCATGGCAGGCACAGCACTGGTCACAGAAGCAGAGGGCTCAGGGGCTCCTAAATCACACAAGGCTAAGTTTATACAACAAATCCCATTTTTCTACACCATGCCTACTTTTGGGTTTATTTTCTTCTTTAAATTATTTGGCTGCTATAACAAAAATACCTAGGTGAGTTTTGGGAGTAGGCCTGGACTGTTAAGAGTCCTGTATAGACTATTAGTGGAAGACTTGTGTCATACTAAGAGGCTGTTTGGTGAAAGGTTCAAGAGCTGAGGAAAATATCAAGCTAAAGGAAAGGTAGGACATTTTGTATAGCTATTAGCCTTAACATTGAGAAATGAACATATGTCACCAATGCATGCTCTAGCCAAGTGTTTCTAAATATTCTGTCAAAAATGTGTCAGGACAATAGTAATAGGTGAGGGAAGATCAAGAAGAAAGTTTAGGTACAAGGGAGCCTGCATTTGTGAGTTTGAAGAGTACAACTAGTGGCTATAATTGGTTGTCAAATCAAGTACATCTGGAATTACTTAAAAGCCAACCTGCTGGGTGCACTTGTAAGGATTTTTCTGGATTGGGTCAGTGGAGGTGGGACGATCCACCTTATGTCTGTGCCATACCTTCTGGTGGCAGCCTGCATACAGGCTGGAAGAAGGAAGTTTTTTCTGTTTAACCTGCTTGACCTCAATCTCACTATCAAGGTATTAGACTTGTATTAGAGTCTACTTCTAAGGGATTCCCGCATGTACTGAAGACATCCAGTCTCGTGATGGATGAACAAGAATTGCATTCTTGGACTTTATGTTGGAAGACAGCCATTGTTGGAATAGTCAGACCATAGGCTGAAAGCCACTCTAATAAATGCCATGTATCATTCTGTCAGTTCTGTTTTTGTGGAAAATGCTAACTATTACACCTAGCCTCTCCAGATAGTAAATGATGCTCAAGTAAGAAATGTCTTCCAGAGAGAGCAAATCAAAGAAACTGTAAAGATAGTGCATGATGAAGCTGATGATATGTAGATTTTGTTTAGAACACAGGAAGATCGAAGATCCCAACTGAATGGCCGGAGTCTTTTTTTTTCCCCTCCCCATCTTTATTAACTTGAGTATTTCTTATTTACATTTCGATTGTTATTCTTCCCGGTTTCCGGGCCAACATCCCCTTAGCCCCTGCCCCTCCCCTTCTATATGGCTTCCCCTCCCCATCCTCCCCCCATTACAACCCTCCCCCCAACAATCACATTCACTGGGGGTTCAGTCTTGGCAGGACCAAGGGCTTCCCCTTCCACTGGTGCTCTTACTAGGCTATTCATTGCTACCTATGAGGTCAGAGTTCAGGGTCAGTCCATGTATAGTCTTTGGGTAGTGGCTTAGTCCCTGGAAGCTCTGGTTGCTTGGCATTGTTGTTCATATGGGGTCTCGAGCCCCTTCAAGCTCTTTCAGTCCTTTCTAAGATTGAATAGCTGGAGTCTTAAAGGCACAGTTCCATAGCAGTTTCACCTGGAAGTCCAAGACAGAGGGCTGGTGAGGAGGCTCAGCAAGTAAAGGTGTTTGTCACCAAGTTGGACCTGACTTTAGTCCCCGGATCTTACAGGGTGGAAGGAGAGAGCGGGTTCTTACAAGTTGGCCTCAGACCTTCATGTGCACACTGCAGCGGTTCTCACCCACCCAGTAAATATAATAAAAAAATGTTTAAAGGAATTCTAAGACAGAGGCTGCACATTCTGCAGGCAGCTGCAGATGGAGGTCAAGCTTGACAGAAGGTGGTAAGACCTGGAAAGACCCACTGAAGTGGTTTTTTTAAAAGAATTTTTGTCAGTTTGGATAGAAAGGAATAATGCTAATTTTTAAAAATAATGTCCTGTTGGTAGGATTGTATCTAGCACAATAAAATGGTACAACCACCCTGGAATACAGTGACAGTGCCTCAAAAGAGTATATGAACTGGTACTGTATGACGTAATGATCCCACCCCTAAGTATATTCCCTAGTTGAAATGTTACACCTTTAACTCCTCAATGTTATTTCTAAGAGCTAATGAAAGAAGAGCCCTAATGCCTTCATGAAGACGAAACGATGAGTAAAAAGTGGTATGTAGATATAATGGAATATTATTTGACAGTAAAAACTAAGAAATGGTGTATACCTTTACATGGATATGCCTTGCAAATGTTAGTCTCAGAAGCCAGTCATATAACTTCACCTATATACAATGTTCAAAATTTTTCAAAAAAAAAAAGGATCAGGGTGGGTTATGGTTGGGTTTTAGAACATGACCACATCATTTTATTTTTCTCACTTGCTGCCAAGAGGTAGAGAATTTAATTTGTCTCACTTGAAATGTGGGCAGACCTCAGTGACTTGCTTCTTTCTAATCAAAAGATTGCAAATTAGAATTAACAATCCAGCAGTGATGCCCATGGCTCCAGGCTAAGTCATGTAGGTAATGTTTCCACCCTTCTTTCTATCTGGAGATGCCCAAGCCACATGTCCAGGCTGACCACCTGAAGGTTCTAGTCGACAGTCCACATCTCTTGCCTGACACAGGAAGGTGAACTTTTAGGTGATTTTTGCTTTGCTGCCACAGTGGTCATCAAAGGGAGCAATTAGAAGCTTGGGCCAAATCAAGATCGGTGAATAGATTAATGTTTAAATCATTGTGGGGTGATTTTACAGCAATAGATAACCAGAGAAAGTTGGGTTTATACTTACAGAAGAAGGAATCCAAGTTTACAGTGCAATCTAGGTTTCTCAGAGCAGTAGGAAGCAGGATCAGGCTACAGGGTCCCCCTTCCTTCTCTAGGTGAGTAACAGATTTCCATTGTTTGGGTACCGTCTTGTCGGATTCTGGACACACAATAGTTGCTTAGAGGTGATGGTGGCACAGTTTTTTAAACGATTCCTTCTTGTGTATCTGTACATGTGTGATGGTCCACGTGTGCACGCATGTAGAGGCACAAGCTGCCTTTGGGAGTCTTCCTCTACTTGTTTCTCCCTCACTCATTGATGTAGGATCCACATGGCTACTTTGGCCAGCCAAAATGCTGTGGGGGTCCAAGTCTCGGCCTTTGGAGAGTTGGATTTGCAGGTGAGCTCCCAAGTGTATCCTGAGTTTCTGACTTGTGGCGATCTGAACTTTGGACTTGTGCAGCAAGTAGTTTAAGAAGCTTGTCTCCAGAGGAGAGATGTATACAATCTCAGGAGAAACCAGAGCATAGTTTTTCTAAATTTTAATTTTTACCGTGTGTTTGTATGTATGTGCATGCACACCTAAGTGCAGGTGACCTCAGGCAGCGTTCAGCAGAGCATGTTGTTGGATTATATAAAGCAGGTGGTCATGAGCTGTATGTAGGACATGGGTTTAGGGAACCAGACTTGAGTCCTAGCCACTGAGCCTTCTCTCTGGGCCCTAAGAATAAGACTTTCTAAGAATAAAACCTTTTGATTTCCGTCTTAATAGTTTTTGTTGCAAAGCGAGGGTGAAAGAAAAAAGGCAGTTCATATGTAGCTGGAAATGGTTTGATCTGTTCTAGCAACTGGAAGTCATTAGCGATAAGCTTGTCTTGTTATGATGATAGGTGACTTTCCTTATACTGTTGTAAGGGTACTGTTCCTATGTCAGAACTGTGGTGGTACCTGTTGTTCTCATGTTGGAAACTTCTTGCTTCAATACCACTTTCCAGTGACACTCTTTTCTATTTTCCTTAAAATATTATCTTCTTAGTTATTTCTCTTTCCTGGTTTTCTTTTTACCCATAGCGACTCTCCTCATCTGCTAGACAAGATAGATTTATATCATTACCATGATTTGTTTTCTACAACTGGATTGGAATTTCTTTGGGAGCAGAGTCTTTTAACTTTCTCATCTACTCCTTTATAAGCAGTTCTTGCACTGGAGTTGTGTTCTGAAAACTTGATAGGCTGAGTATCATTTATAGTATTTAAATATTTGGCAATCATAATCTAAGCTTGCAATATGTCTAACCAAAGTGCCTCCAAGCCTCCTCATATCTAGGTACAGATGGGGTTCTAAGGATTAAAAATCACTGGCCACAGTTTCCTCTGTCATAACCCCAGAACCAATAAGACTAGTATTAAGAACCCCCGTGTGCCGGTTACTCAGCATCAATAATGTCAGTAATCATCAATATCGTGTCCATCTTGCTGCTTTTCCTACTTCCTCCAGTTTCTGCATTTCTAAAGGTTGGATAGTTGCAGAACAAGTCCAATTGTTAATACTATTGTTTTATATAAGCAGAATCAAGGCTCACTGTTCTTGCAGCCAGCCCATCAATACCTTTCTCTGACCAACTGCTGTGCTTACCGAGATCTCAACCTGTGGATCACTACCCCTTTGGCAATCCTCTGCCTCCAAAAATATTTATATTATGATCCACAACCAAAGCAAAATTATAGCCATGAAGGAGAAATGAAAAATAAGTGTGTGGATGGGGGTCTCCACAACATGAGGAACCGTATTAAAGCCACATGAGGAGAGTTGAGAACCACTGCAGTAGAGCTTCCGATGTTCGAGATCTGGCCGAATCTTTTGCTGAGGGCAACCTCAGCTTGCTCTCTGGGCCTCCTATGTCTCTATGGAGTTAGCCTAAAGCCATGGTTAGATGTAGTTTTCTGTATGAGATTTCATCTGCGCTCTTGGCTGTATCCTATCAGGTACTTTCATCCCACGTGATGCTTTCAGTTGTAAGTGACTAGAACTGATTAATGGGTTACTAACCCTAATCCTACCAACTGAGCTCCTGTATTTCATTAGAACTTGGAGAAATGATGAATTTTCTGAGGCCTGCTAAAAGTCATTTATTAGCTCCAATTTCTGTATGAATGAAAACTATGAACTATTTGAATGTACTGGCATGCAGTTTGTATTAGAATAATTTAACACATGCTTGATTCACTTCTCCTTTATTAGTTTTTAGACTGAGCTGATGTCCCACCCACTCCAAGTATGATTAATGAGTTTTTTTCCTCCTTTTATAGAATTCTGTTATGAACTTCAAGGCTTCAGTATTAGGAAATGTTTGTCTACTTTACATTATTTTTTTTTTCAGATATTTAGCCTTCCTCATCTCAAACTGGTGGAAGACTCCCAAAGCTGGCCCAGTGACCTGAAGTGATCTCAGTATTGGATGACGTCCATGTTTCTGGCATGGACAAGCCTGCTTACACAAGCCCTGTCTTGTATGCTTCTGGCCCAGCCTGCAGTGGCCATTTCCCCTCTCTCATTAGAAAATCATCTAATACCTCCTACCTTCATCATAATGGGCAGTGGTTTAGCATCTATGACACAACAATTCTGCAATTACATATTCTAAAGATATAGAATAACTCTTGCCCCATAATGGTTACCTCTTCAAAAATCATGACTGAGAGATTATTGCTAACAGCACTGAAGGGTGGCAAGAGCACTAAGATCCTTACTTTGAATGGGAAGAAGATGAGCAAGATGCCCTCAGCACTGGAAAAACTGCCTAATCTGAGGACTCTAGACCTTCAGAATAATCAAATCTCCAAAGTATGCCCTGAGCTAAGGACCTTGACCAAGGTGAGGAACCTTAGAGCTTTTGGGAATGAGGATAGAAAGTAGATATAAGTTGTGAGTGATGGAGCAGTGACACTTTAATCTCTGGAGACTTAGCTCTCTCGAGACAATATGGAGTACCCTTGGAGAGGGATGAGTAGCTGTTCTTGCTTAGGGCATTACACATGGCAGGAAAGATGTTGCAATTTACTCCTGTGCCCTTTGGCCCACATCTGGAATCCGAATTAGATCCGTGCTCTTCTTCCTTCAGGCTGTCATCTGGAAAGAGGTTGGAAGCCTGGGTCTAGTAGTCTTCTACCTTGGGGCTCACATCTGGAAGTAGGCTTTGAGGATTCAGGCAAGACTGTGCCCACCTCCCTGGGGAGATTGTCCCGAAGTCTTTACATATGGAAGTAAGACACATTAAGGGTGTTGAGGGAGTTACTTTTTCATTTCCTAGAACTGGCTGGAACTTCAAGTGGAGAGGAGGGTTGATAGGAATAGGAAAGGAAAGGAATTTCTCCCCCTAAAACAGCCTTTAGGAGACGGTTAATGTTTAAAATAAAGAATATCCGTTTAAAGAGAAGCAGTTGACATGAATGAGTCCCAGATGCATATGTTAAAGGTTTCTGCCTGATCATGTCTGACTGCAGCCATTAAAAATCTTGAGGTTAAGTGGGCACAAGGCAACCGTTTTCCTTTTGTTGATTTCTTCACAGTCAGTACCAAAAGAGCCTTTAGACAACTCAGCCATTGCCCCTTACTAAGAGTTAAAAGGGTAGACATACCATCTTCACACGGCCTCCTTTACCCTTTATGAAATCATAATATGCAATAGTAGTTAGTAACTTCCAATGGTGTGGCAGCAGCCATAAGACAGGACTTACACTTTTCTAAAGGACAGATTGAGTTTCTGAGCAAAAAAATTTGAGTTCTTGCTAAAAACGGTGAAGTGACTTGTTTCCTGCTTGAGTTAGTTTCTATTTGTTGATTGTTGTTAGAAGAAAACGCCTTGTTTAAAAACTTACACTAAGATTATCTTTTATGACACTTTCAGTTCTAGAGTCCTCACTTCCATGTTTTAATTCTCCACTTAATTCTTTCTTTGTTGCGCCCATTTTAGTTACTACCTTTCAAATCCCTCTATGTTGAGTTTAGCTTCTGCACTGTTACCTTTTCAACTCAGCGTGATGGCCCACTTGGATGTTTCGGTAGCTGCAGCCTCCCTCTGCTCCCCACTGTGTATACTGCCCGCACCGCCATGAGCGGTCCACTCTGGCCTTGGCATACGTCTTCAGTTATAACCATGTACAAGCCTTTACTTTGCCTCAGAGAAGTCTGCAGTGTGCATTGCTGATGAATGAGGGTCTTTTGCGGGGAGAATCAGTATATTTTTGTCCCTGGGCTCTTCTTGCTGTCTTTTCTTTGCATATAAAACCTTCCACACTTTATTTTACTCTGCCACATTTAATCCTTTAGTTCCTGCATCTTTTTTTTTTTTTTAATGCACCTGATATTTTCCTCCAGGACCTTCATTCTCCAGCTCTTAACTAAGCTGATTGTCTTCTGGTTTTGCTGAATACTGTCAGTCCAGAATGTCACTGACAGCCATCCCAAAGTGGACACAGGTTTCTGAAACCCGTTTTTCTTCTCACAACTCCATTCACCCTTTTTCTCCCTTTCCCGTATGTACCTCCTCTGCTGCTGCCTTTGGATTGCTAGAATTAAAAACATGTGCCTGCGTGATCATCAAGTTATCTTTTTTTTTTCATTGCAGTCTCTATATATCATGCTAGTCTGAGTATGTTGTATTTAATATTTAGGTCCCTTGAATCACCCCTTCATGTCTTGGAGAGCAGGAATTCATGGCACATACCTAAACATAATAAAAGCAATATACAACAGGCCAACAGCAAACATCAAATTAAATGGAGAGATGCTTGAAGCAATCCCACTAAAATCCAGAACAAGACAAGGCTGTCTACTCTTTTCCTATCTATTCAATATATTACTTGAAGTTCTAGTTAGAGCAACTAGACAACAAAATGAGATCAAGGAAATACAAGTTGGAAAGGAAGAAATCAAGGCATCACTATACTGGATGATATGATAGTAGACATAAATGACTCCCAAAATTCTGTCAGAGAACTCCTACACCTGATAAACAATTTCAGCAAACTGGCTGGATATAGAATTAAATCCATAGCCTTCCATTATACAAACGGTAAATGGGCTGAGAAAGAAATTAGGAAAATAACACTTCACAATAGCAATAAATATAAAATATCTTGGTTTAATTCTAACCAAGCAAGTGAAAAAATCTCTATGACAAGAACTTCAAGTCCCTGAAGAAAAAATGGACCTCAGAAGATGGAAAGATCTCCCATGCTCATGGATTGGCAGGATTAATATAGTAATCATCTTGCCAAAAGCAATCTACAGATTCAATGCAATCCCTATCGAAATTCCAACTACATTCTTCACAGACATGGAAAAAGGAATTAACTTCATATAGAAAAACAAAAAATCCAGGGTAGCCAATAGAATTCTTAACAATAAAAGAACTGGGGAAATTACCATCCCTGACCTCAAACTGTACTACAGAGCAGTAGTGATTAAAAGCTGCATGATATTGATACAGTGACAGATCAATGTAATACAATTGAAGACCCATGTAGAGAGCTTCGACGTGCCGTGCCTCAAAGATGGCGCTGGTTTCCGCCTTCCACCCTCCCAACGGTGAGCGCTCCTTGCAGTAAACAAGTCCTTATTTGGCTATGTCTGCCTGGCCCGCTAACTTCCGAATAGTGACAGCCTATCTACATGACCCACATGGCTTGCTAGGACTGGCCAGTGCTAGCTATTTAAGTGTGGTGCAGGGCGTTCCCCGGGAGGACAGAGGGGGAGAGAGTCAGGAGAGTGAGAGACAGAGAGAGAGAGAGAGAGAGAGAGAGAGAGAGAGAGAGAGAGAGAGAGAGAGAAGAGATAGAGGTCAGAAGATTGTATCAAGGTTCCTGAGTAAAACTGCTTGAAGACGATCTCCTGTGGTCGTGTCTTCCTTGCTGGTCGAGGTTGGGCGCGGCAGACCCAGAAATAAACCCACATATCTATGGACACTTGATATTTGACAAAGAAGCCAAAACCATACAGTGGGGAAAAAAAAACCAAAAGCATCTTCAACAAATTGTGGGGGTCTAACTGGCAAGCTGCATGTAGAAGACTGCAAACTGATCATACTTATTGCCTTGTACAAAGCTCAAGTCCAAGTGGATCAAGGACTGCCACATGAAACCAGATACATTGAATCTAATAGAAGAGAAAGTGGGAAAAGAGCATTGAATGCATTAGCACAGGGGAAAATTTCCTGAACAGAACTCCAATGGCTTATGCTCTAAGACCAAGAATCAACAAATGGAACCTCATAAAACTGCAAAGCTTCTGTAAGGCAAAGGACACTGTCAATAGGACAAGTCAGCAACCTATAGATTGGGAAAAGATCGTGATCAGAGGGCTAATATCCAAAATATACAAAGAACTCAAGAAGTTAGAATCCAAAAATCCAAATAACCCTATTAAAAAATAGGGTACTGAGCTAAACAGAATTCTCAGTAAAGGAATCTCAAATGGCTGAGAAGCACCTAAAGAAATGTTCAGCATCCTTAGTCATCAGGGAAATGCAAATCAAAACAACCCTGAGATTCCACCTCACACCAGTGAGAATGGCAGGTGACAGTACATGCTAGGGAGGATATGGAGAAAGAGGAATCCCATTGCTGGTGGGATTGCAAACTGGTACAACCACTCTGGAAACCAATCTGATGATTACTCAGAAAATTGGAAATAGGTCTACCTGAAGCTATACCACACTTGGGCATATATCCAAAAGATGCCCCATGATACCACAGGGACATGTACTCCACTATGTTCATAGCTTTGTTTGCAATAGCCAAAAATTGGAAACAACCCAGATGTCCCTGAACTGAAGAATAGGTAGAGGAAAAAAGTGGTTTATTTATATAATGAACTACTATTCAGCTATTAAAAATGAGGACATCATGAGTTTTCCAGGCAAAATGGATGGAACTAGAAATTATCAACCCGAGTGAAGCAATCCAGATCCAAAAGGATATATATGTGCATGGTATGTACTCACTGATAAGTGAATGTTAGCAAAAGTGTACAGAGTACCCACGATATACCCCACAGACCATAAGTTAAAAAAGAAAGGCCCAAACCCAATTAAGTTACACTCCAGAGAATCAAATAGCCCTGTTAAAAAAGGGGATCCAGAGCTAAACAAAGAATTCTCAGCTGAGGAATATCAAATGGACGAGAAGTACATAAAGAAATGTTCAACATCCTTAGTCATCAGGGAAATGCAAATCAAAACAACCCTGAGATTCCACTTCATACCAGTGAGAATGGCTAAGATAAAAAACTCGGGTAACAGCAGATGCTGGTGAGGATGTGAAGAAAGAAACACTCCTCCATTGTTGGTGGGATTGCAGACTGGTACAACCATTCTGGAAATCAGTCTGGATGTTCCTCAGAAAATTGGACATTGAACTGCCTGAGGATCCAGCTATACCACTCCTGGACATATACCCAAAAAATGTTCCAACATATAACAAAGACACATGCTCCACTTGTTCATAGCAGCCTTATTTATAATAGCCAGAAGCTGGAAAGAACCCAGATGCCCTTCGACAGAGGAATGGAAACAGAAAATATGATACATCTACACAATGGAGTACTACTCAGCTATCAAAAACAATGAGTTCATGAAATTCATAGGCAAATGGATGGAACACAATATCATCCTGAGTGAGGTAACCCAGTCAGAAAAAACACATGGTATGCACTCACTGATAAGTGGATATTAGCCCAAAAGCTCAAATTACTCAAGATAGAATTCACAGACCACGTGAAGCTCAAAGCTCAAGGACGGCCGAAGTGTGTATGCTTCAGTCTTTCTCAAAAGGGGGAACAAAAGTATTCATAGGAGGAGATATGGAGACAAAGTTCGGAGTAGAAACTGAAGGGTTGGCCATTCAGAGCCTGCTCCACCTGGAGATCCAGCCCAAATACATACAGCCACCAAACCCAGACAATATTGCTGATGCCAAGAAGTGCTTGCTTACAGGAGACTGATACAGCTATCTTCTGAGGTTCTGCCAGAGCATGACAAATACAGCTAGCAGCCAACCATTGAACTGAGAAAGGGGTCCCCATTGGAGGAGTTAGAGAAAAGATTGAAGGAGCTGAAGGGGCTTGCCACCTCATAAGAACAACAATACCAACCAATCAGAGCTCCTAGGGACTAAACTACCACCCACAGAGTACACATTGCTTTACCTGCCTATGTAGCAGAGGATGACCTTGTTGGGCACCGATGGGAGGAGAAGCCCTTGGTCCTGCTAAGGCTGGATTGCATCCCCCCCCATCCCCTCCCAGTGTAGGGGAATGTCAGGGTGGGAATGCGGAAAGGGGTGGGTGGATGGGTGGGGGAACACCCTCATTGAAGAAGGCAGAGGGGGATGGGATAGGGGGTTTATGGACCAGAAACCAGGAAAGGGGATAACATTTGAAGTGTAAAAAAAAAAAAAAAATCCAGTTTAAAAAAAAAAAGGAAGCCCAAGTAAGAATGCTTCAATCCTGGTTGGAGAGATGGCTCAGCAGTTTAGAGCACTGGTTGGTCTTCCACAGGTTCTGAGTTCAATTCCCAGCAACCACATGGTGGCTCACAACCACCTGTAATGGGATCTGATGCCCTACAGTGTACTGATATAAATAAAAATCAATCCCACTTAGAAGAGGGAACAAGATCATGTGACCTGGGTGGGAGAGGGGAGGCAGAGGAGAAAAGGGAAACAGGATCAGGTATGGGGGAGACAAGAGAGAAGCCCAGAGGGCCAGGAGAATGAGTGGAAATATATAGCAGTGGGAGGGGTGGCAGAAGGGGGGACCTCTAGAAAGTCCCAGAGACCTGGAATGTGAGAGGCTCCCAGGACTAAATGCGGGTGCCCTTAGTGGAAATGCCCAATAGTGAGGAGACAGAGCCTGAAAAGATCAGGCCAGTATGATCAGATACACCAGTATGCAAATAGGGCCCCAGTTGGGGCATGGGGCCACCCACCTGTAGGCCCTGCTCCAGGCGTCTGTGGGCCTGTGACTAGGGGGGTTCTCAGACACTTGTACATCCAGGCGGTGTTGGGAGTCTTGGAAGAGCGAAAAATGGAGCGAGCTCCCCCCCATCCCCACACACACACAGTGGGCAGGGAGGGAGCTCCAGCTTGTCTCATGAGGTGATTGTCCCTATCTTGGCGGTGGCAGACTTGGTGGAGGTTTGGCTTAGCAATAAAAAGTAAGAAAAAGGTTTGGTGCCCATGTGGTTTGAACCAGTTCCTGGACAGATGTACTTGCAGTAATATTTTTTTTTTGCGTGTAAAGTTATGTTTTGTCAAGGTTGTGATTATAGTAGAGATTTCTGTTTAATTAAGCATACATGTTCTGTATAATGTGGCATTGTATAATCTCCTAGTGATGGTTTTGAATTGAGCTTTCTTTTTTTTTTTTTTATTAACATGAGTATTTCTTTCTTTTTTTTTTTTAGGTTTCTATTTCTTTTTTTATTGGATATTTTTTTATTTACATTTCAAATGTTATCCCCTTTCCCCCACCCAACCACCCACCCCTTTCCACCTCCCTGCCCTGACATTCCCCTACACTAGGGGTTCTACTTTGGTGCCCAACAAGGCCATCCTCTGCTACATATGCAGCTGGAGCCATAGATCTGTCCATGTGTACTCTTTGGATGGTGGTTTAGTCCCTGGGAGCTCTGGTTGGTTGGTATTGTTGTTCTTATGGGGTTGCAAGCCCTTTCAGCTCCTTCTAGATTTCTGTTTCTAAAGATAGAAACTCACTTTTGCATTCCCTAACTGCAAATACCTTTGAGAAGCCCTGACTGTACCTCAGGTGCCTCAGCCCAATGTCACTTGATGAGTAGTCACATTATTTTGCAGTTCCCTAAATGATCTGGCTATATCAAATGGGTACTCCATTTCCCTTGTTTCCCTTGGGTCACAGGAATTACACAGGCACTACATGAATGCCTAAGGGCAATCGGTGATCTATAATAATTCAAACACACAACCACAAGTCTAATTTTAGTCTGTCCCAGGATAGGGACCATTCTAGGGGCCTAAAATGCTTCCAGGCTGGTTTCTGGTCTGTAGCTTCTTGTTAATTAGAAGAGTTGGCTTAAAGGTCACCCAGAGCAATCAGCTTCTTCCTCTGGAATGATAGAAGGATGGAAGTAGTGAAAATAATTCAAGCTGTTTTCATTTTACCTAACAAAGTCTATGAGTCTTTTTTTTTCTTTGTATCATTCTCTTTATTTGGTTGATTTCAATCCTGAGTTTAACTGTTTCCTGCCTTCTACTACTCTTGGGCGAGTTTGCTTCTTTTTGTTTTAGAGCTCTCAGTGTTGTTGAGTTGCTAAGATAAGATCTCTCCAGTTTCTTTACAAGGGCACTTAGTGCTATGAATTTTCCTCTTAGCACTGGTTTCATTGTGTCCCATAAATTTGGGTATGATATGTCAACAGTTTCATTAAATTCCAGGAAGTCTTTAATTTCTTTCTTTGCTTCTTCTCTGACCAAATTATCATTGAGTAGAGACTTGTTCCATTTCCACATGCATGTGGGCTTCATGTTGTTTTTGCTGTTATTGAAGACAAGTCTTAGGCCATGGTGGTCTGACAGGGTGCATGGCATTATTTCAATCTTCTTGTATTAGTTGAGAGTTGTTTTGGGACCAACTATATGGTGAGTTTTGGAGAAGGTACCATGAAGTGCTGAGAAGAAGGTGTATTCTTTTGTTTTAGGGTGAAATGTTCTGTAGATATCCATTTTATTCATAACTTCTATTAGTTTCACTGTGTCTTTGTTTAGTTTCTGTTTCAATGACCTATCCATTGGTGAGAGTGGGGTGCTGAAGTCTCCCACTACTATTGTGCATGGTTCAATGTGTGCTTTGAGCTTTAGTAAAGTTTCTCTTATGAGTGTAGGTGTCCTTGCATTTGGCGGATAAATGTTCAGAATTGAGACTTTTCTTGGTGGATTTTCCCTTTGATGAATATGAAGTGTCCTTCCTCATCAAACTTGATAAGTTTTGATTGAAAGTCTATTTTACTGGATATTAGGATGGCAACTCCAGCTTGTTTCTCAGGACCGTTTGCTTGGTATTCCTTTTTCCATCCCTTACGCTGAGATAGTGTCTGTCTTTGTTATTGAAGTGAGTTTCTGGTACAGAGCAAAATGCTGGATCTTGTTGGCATGTTCAGTCTGTTAGCTTTTGTCTTTTTTTTTTTTTCATTTTTAAAAAATGTTTTCTTACGTTTATCACAAAATAATCGATATGACCTTTATAAAAATGATTTCTTTTTCAGATTTTACATGCATTTTTTTCTTGAACTGCATCATCTGTTGTATCACCTAGAAATGGAGTTACAGACGGCACGAGCGGCCTTGTGGGTGCTGGGAATCGGAAGAGCAGCCAGTCCCCTAAACCTAGGCGCTACCTCTCTAGACTCCATTTCTGAAATAGGATGTTCTTTTTTTTTTTCAGTTACTACTGTACTTTATTGTGTTCAACCAAATCACCATGTTACAAAAATAGCAAGCTGCCATAATAAAAAATAAGGCTCCTCTATCCAGCACCAGATAGCATAATTTTACTTTCAAGCCTAGAAATTGCACACTTGTATATAAACCAACCGAAGATGAGGATTGAGAGTTCATCTTGGTGGATTTTTCCTTTGATGAATATGAAGTGTCCTTCCTTATCTTTTTTGATGACTTTTAATTGAAAATTGATTTTATTTGATATTAGAATGGCTACTCCAGCTTGCTTCTTCTGACCATTTGCTTGGAAAGTTGTTTTTCAGCCTTTCACTCTGAGGTAGTGTCTGTCTTTGTCTCTGAGGTGTGTTTCCTGTAGGCAGCAGAATGCAGGGTCCTCATTGCGTATCCAGTTTGTTAATCTATGTCTTTTTATTGGGGAGTTGAGGCCATTGATGTTGAGAGATATTAAGGAATAGTGATTATTGCTTCCTGTTATATTCATATTTGGATGTGAGGTTATGTTTGTGTGCTTTTCTTCTCTTTGTTTTGTTGCCAAGACGATTAGTTTCTTGCTTCTTCTAGGGTATAGCTTGCCTCCTTATGTTGGGCTTTACCATTTATTATCCTTTGTAGTGCTGGTTTTGTAGAAAGATATTGTGTAAATTTGGCTTTGTCATGGAATATCTTGGTTTCTCCATCTATGTTAATTGAGAGTTTTGTAGGATACAGTAACCTGGGCTGGCATTTGTGTTCTCTTAGGGTCTGTATGACATCTGTCCAGGATCTTCTGGCCTTCATAGTTTCTGGCGAAAAGTCTGGTGTGATTCTGATAGGTCTGCCTTTATATGTTACTTGACCTTTTTCCCTTACTGCTTTTAATATTCTTCCTTTATTTTCTGCGTTTGGTGTTTTGACTATTATGTGACGGGAGGTGTTTCTTTTCTGGTCCAATCTATTTGGAGTTCTGTAGGCTTCTTGTATGCCTATGGGTATCTCTTTTTTTAGGTTAGGGAAGTTTTCTTCTATGATTTTGTTGAAGATATTTACTGGTCCTTTGAGCTGGGAGTCTTCACTCTCTTCTATACCTATTATCCTTAGGTTTGATCTTCTCATTGAGTCCTGGATTTCCTGTATGTTTTGGACCAGTAGCTTTTTCTGCTTTACATTATCTTTGACAGTTGAGTCAATGATTTCTATGGAATCTTCTGCTCCTGAGATTCTCTCTTCCATCTCTTGTATTCTGTTGGTGAAGTTTGTATCTACAGCTCCTTGTCTTTTCTTTTGATTTTCTTTTTTTTTTTTTTTAAGGACCTTTATCTAATGAGCCAGTTTATCGGCTTACAACTATATGTTCTTCTTCTTTTTTTTTTGTTTTTTTCCCTTTGTTTATTTCGATATATTTTTTTTATTAACTTGAGCATTCCTTATATACATTTCAAGTGATATTCCCTTTCCCGGTATCCGGGCAAACATCCCCCTCCCCCCTCCCCTTCCTTATGGGTGCTCCCCTCCCAACACTCCCCCCACTGCCGCCCTCCACCCACCAGTCTAGTTCACTGGGGGCTCAGTCCTAGCAGGACCCAGGGCCTCCCCTTCCACTGGTGCTCCCACTAGGATATGCATTGCTACCTATGAGGTCAGAGTCCAGGGTCAGTCCATGTATAGTCTTTGGGTAGGGGCTTAGTCCCTGGAAGCTCTGGTTGCTTGGCATTGTTGTACATATGGAGTCTCGAGCCCCCTCAAGCTCTTCCAGTTCTTTCTCTGATTCCTTCAACGGAGGTCCTATTCTCAGTTCAGTGGCTTGCTGCTGGCATTCGCCTCTGTATTTGTTGTACTCTGGCTGTGTCTCTCAGGAGCGATCTACATCCGGCTCCTGTCGGTCTGCACCCCTGTGCTTCATCCATCTTGTCTAATTGGGTGGCTATATATGTATGGGCCACATGTGGGGCAGACTCTGAATGGTTGTTCCTTCAGTCTCTGTTTTAATCTTTGCCTCTCTCTTCCCTGCCAAGGGTATTCTTGTTCCCCCTTTTAAAGAAGGAGTGAAGCATTCACATTTTGATCATCCGTGTTGAGTTTCATTTGCTCTAGGCATCTAGGGTAATTCAAGCATTTGGGCTAATAGCCACTTATCAATGAGTGCATACCATGTATGTCTTTCTGTGATTGGGTTAGCTCACTCAGGATGATGTTTTCCAGTTCCAACCATTTGCCTACGAATTTCATAAAGTCGTTGTTTTTGATAGCTGAGTAATATTCCATTATGTAGATGTACCACATTTTCTGTATCCATTCCTCTGTTGACGGGCATCTGGGTTCTTTCCAGCTTCTGGCTATTATAAATAAGGCTGCAATGAACATAGTGGAGCACGTGTCTTTTTTATATGTTGGGGCATCTTTTGGGTATATGCCCAAGAGAGGTATAGCTGGATCCTCAGGCAGTTCAATGTCCAATTTTCTGAGGATTCTCCAGACTGATTTCCAGAATGGTTGTACCAGTTTGCAATCCCACCAACAATGGAGGAGTGTTCCTCTTCCTCCACATCCTCGCCAGCATCTGTTGTCCCCTGAGTTTTTGATCTTAGCCATTCTCACTGGTGTGAGGTGAAATCTCAGGGTTGTTTTGATTTGCATTTCCCTTATGACTAAAGATGTTGAACATTTGTTTAGGTGTTTCTCAGCCATTCGGCATTCCTCAGCTGTGAATTCTTTGTTTAGCTCTGAACCCCATTTTTTAATAGGGTTATTTGTTTCCCTGCGGTCTAACTTCTTGAGTTCTTTTATATTTTGGATATAAGGCCTCTATCTGTTGTAGGATTGGTAAAGATCTTTTCCCAATCTGTTGGTTGCCGTTTTGTCCTAACCACCGTGTCCTTTGCCTTACAGAAGCTTTGTAGTTTTATGAGATCCCATTTGTCGATTCTTGATCTTAGAGCGTAAGCCATTGGTGTTTTGTTTATGAAATTTTTTCCAGTGCCCATGTGTTCCAGATGCTTCCCTAGTTTTTCTTCTATTAGTTTGAGTGTGTCTGGTTTGATGTGGAGGTCCTTGATCCACTTGGACTTAAGCTTTGTACAGGGTGATAAGCATGGATCGATCTGCATTCTTCTACATGTTGCCCTCCAGTTGAACCAGCACCATTTGCTGAAAATGCTATCTTTTTTCCATTGGATGGTTTTGGCTCCTTTGTCAAAAATCAAGTGACCATAGGTGTGTGGGTTCATTTCTGGGTCTTCAATTCTATTCCATTGGTCTATCTGTCTGTCTCTGTACCAATACCATGCAGTTTTTATCACTATTGCTCTGTAATACTGCTTGAGTTCAGGGATAGTGATTCCCCCTGAAGTCCTTTTATTGTTGAGGATAGCTTTAGCTATCCTGGGTTTTTTGTTATTCCAGATGAATTTGCAAATTGTTCTGTCTAACTCTTTGAAGAATTGGATTGGTATTTTGATGGGGATTGCATTGAATCTGTAGATTGCTTTTGGTAAAATGGCCATTTTTACTATATTAATCCTGCCAATCCATGAGCATGGGAGATCTTTCCATCTTCTGAGGTCTTCTTCAATTTCCTTCTTCAGTGTCTTGTAGTTCTTATTGTACAGATCTTTTACTTGCTTGGTTAAAGTCACACCGAGGTACTTTATATTATTTGGGTCTATTATGAAGGGTGTCGTTTCCCTAATTTCTTTCTCGGCTTGTTTCTCTTTTGTGTAGAGGAAGGCTACTGATTTATTTGAGTTAATTTTATACCCAGCCACTTTGCTGAAGTTGTTTATCAGCTTTAGTAGTTCTCTGGTGGAACTTTTGGGATCACTTAAATACACTATCATATCATCTGCAAACAGTGATATTTTGACTTCTTCTTTTCCGATCTGTATCCCCTTGACCTCCTTTTGTTGTCTGATTGCTCTGGCTAGAACTTCAAGAACTATATTGAATAAGTAGGGAGAGAGTGGGCAGCCTTGTCTAGTCCCTGATTTTCGTGGGATTGCTTCGAGTTTCTCTCCATTTAGTTTAATGTTAGCAACTGGTTTGCTGTATATGGCTTTTACTATGTTCAGGTATGGGCCTTGAATTCCTATTCTCTCCAGGACTTTTATCATGAAGGGGTGTTGAATTTTGTCAAATGCTTTCTCAGCGTCTAATGAAATGATCATGTGGTTTTGTTCTTTCAGTTTGTTTATATAATGGATCACGTTGATGGTTTTCCGTATATTAAACCATCCCTGCATGCCTGGGATGAAGCCTACTTGGTCATGGTGGATGATTGTTTTGATGTGCTCTTGGATTCGGTTTGCCAGAATTTTGTTGAGTATTTTTGCATCGATATTCATAAGGGAAATTGGTCTGAAGTTCTCTTTCTTTGTTGTGTCTTTGTGTGGTTTAGGTATAAGAGTAATTGTGGCTTCGTAGAAGGTATTCGGTAGTGATCCATCTGTTTCAATTTTGTGGAATAGTTTGGATAATATTGGTATGAGGTCTTCTATGAAGGTTTGGTAGAATTCTGTACTAAACCCGTCTGGACCTGGGCTCTTTTTGTTGGGAGACCTTTAATGACTGCTTCTATTTCCTTAGGAGTTATGGGGTTGTTTAACTGGTTTATCTGTTCCTGATTTAACTTCGGTACCTGGTATCTGTCTAGGAAATTATCCATTTCCTGAAGATTTTCAAGTTTTGTTGAATATAGGTTTTTATAGTAAGATCTGATGATTTTTTGAATTTCCTCTGAATCTGTTGTTATGTCTCCCTTTTCATTTCTGATTTTGTTAATTTGGACGCACTCTCTGTGTCCTCTCGTTAGTCTGGCTAAGGGTTTATCTATCTTGTTGATTTTCTCAAAGAACCAACTTTTGGTTCTGTTGATTCTTTCTGTGGTCCTTTTTGTTTCTACTTGGTTGATTTCAGCTCTGAGTTTGATTATTTCCTGCCTTCTACTCCTCCTGGGTGTATGTGCTTCTTTTTGTTCTAGAGCTTTTAGGTGTGCTGTCAAGCTGCTGACATATGCTCTTTCCTGTTTCTTTCTGCAGGCACTCAGCGCTATGAGTTTTCCTCTTAGCACAGCTTTCATTGTGTCCCATAAGTTTGGGTATGTTGTACCTTCATTTTCATCAAATTCTAAAAAGTTTTTAATTTCTTTCTTTATTTCTTCCTTGACCAGGTTATCATTGAGTAGAGCATTGTTCAATTTCCAAGTATATGTGGGCATTCTTCCTTGATTGTTATTGAAGACCAGTTTTAGGCCGTGGTGGTCTGATAGCACGCATGGGATTATTTCTATCTTTCTGTACCTGTTGAGGCCCGTTTTTTGACCAATTATATGGTCAATTTTGGAGAAAGTACCATGAGGAGCTGAGAAGAAGGTATATCCTTTTGCTTTAGGATAGAATGTTCTATAAATATCCGTTAAGTCCATTTGGCTCATGACTTCTCTTAGTCTGTCTACATCTCCGTTCAATTTCTGTTTCCATGATCTGTCCATTGATGAGAGTGGGGTGTTGAAATCTCCCACTATTATTGTGTGAGGTGCAATGTGTTTTTTGAGCTTTAGTAAGGTTTCTTTTATGTATGTAGGTGCCCTTGTATTTGGGGCATAGATATTTAGGATTGAGAGTTCATCTTGGTGGATTTTTCCTTTGATGAATATGAAGTGTCATTCCTTATCTTTTTTGATGACTTTTAATTGAAAATTGATTTTATTTGATATTAGAATGGCTACTCCAGGAATAGTGGTTATTGCTTCCCGTTATATTCATATTTGGATGTGAGGTTATGTTTGTGTGCTTTCATTCTCTTTGTTTTGTTGCCAGGACTATTAGTTTCTTGCTTCTTCTAGGGTATAGCTTGCCTCCTTATGTTGGGCTTTACCATTTATTATCCTTTGTAGTGCTGGATTTGTAGAAAGATATTGAGTAAATTTGGTTTTGTCATGGAATATCTTGGTTTCTCCATCTATGTTAATTGAGAGTTTTGCAGGATACAGTAACCTGGGCTGGCATTTTTGTTCTCTTAGGGTCTCTATGACATCAGTCCAGGATCTTCTGGCCTTCATAGTTTCTGGCGAGAAGTCTGGTGTGATTCTGATAGGTCTGCCTTTATATGTTACTTGACCTTTTTCCCTTACTGCTTTTAATATTCTTTCTTTATTTTGTGCATTTGGTGTTTTGACTATTATGTGACGGGAGGTGTTTCTTTTCTGGTCCAATCTATTTGGAGTTCTGTAGGCATCTTGTATGCCTATGGGTATCTCTTTTTTTAGGTTAGGGAAGTTTTCTTCTATGATTTTGTTGAAGATATTTACTGGTCCTTTGAGCTGGGAGTCTTCACTCTCTTCTATACCTATTATCCTTAGGTTTGATCTTCTCATTGCGTCCTTGATTTCCTGTATGTTTTGGACCAGTAGCTTTTTCTGCTTTACATTATCTTTGACAGTTGAGTCAATGATTTCTATGGAATCTTCTGCTCCTGAGATTCTCTCTTCCATCTCTTGAATTCTGTTGGTGAAGCTTGTATCTACAGCTCCTTGTCTCTTCTTTTGGTTTTCTATATCCAGGGTTGTTTCCATGTGTTCTTTCTTGATTGCTTCTATTTCCATTTTTAATTCCTTCAACTGTTTGTGTTTTCCTGGAATTCTTTCAGGGATTTTTGCGATTCCTCTCTGTAGGCTTCTACTTGTTTATTAATGTTTTCCTGTGTTTCCCTAAGTGTGTTCATGTCTTTCTTGAAGTCCTCCAGCATCATGATCAGATATGATTTTGAAACTAGATCTTGCTTTTCTGGTGTGTTTGGATATTCCATGTTTGTTTTGGTGGGAGAATTGGGCTCCGATGATGGCATGTAGTCTTGGTTTCTGTTGCTTGGGTTCCTGCGCTTGCCTCTCGCCATCAGATTATCTCTAGTGTTACTTTGTTCTGCTATTTCTGACAGTGGCTAGACTGTCCTATAAGCCTGTGTGTCAGGAGTGCTGATGACCTGTTTTCCTCACTTTCAGTCAGTGATGGGGACAGAGTGTTTTGCTTTCGGGCGTGTAGTTTTTCCTCTCTACAGGTCTTCAGCTGTTCCTGTGGGCCTGTGTCTTGAGTTCACCAGGCAGCTTTCTTGCAGCAGACAAGTTGGTCTTACCTGTGGTCCCGAGGCTCAAGTTTGCTCACAGGGTACTGCCCAAGGGTTCTCTGCGGCGGCAGCAACCAGGAAGACCTGTGCCGCCCCTTCCGGGAGCTTCAGTGCACCAGGGTTCCAGATGGCCTTTGGTGTTTTCCTCTGGCGTCCGAGATGTATGTACAGAGAGCAGTCTCTTCTGGTTTCCCAGGCTTTTCTGCCTCTCTGAAGGTTCAGCTCTCCCTCCCTTCTTTTGATTTTCTATGTCCAGGGTTGTTTCCATGTGTTCTTTCTTGATTGCTTCTATTTCCATTTTTAATTCCTTCAACTGTTTGATTGTGTTTTCCTGGAATTCTTTCATGGATTTTTGCGATTCCTCTCTGTAGGCTTCTACTTGTTCTCTAAGGGAGTTCTTCATGTCTTTCTTGAAGTCCTCCAGCATCATGATCAAATATGATTTTGAAAATAGATCTTGCTTTTCTGGTGTGTTTGGATATTCCATGTTTGTTTTGATGGGAGAATTGGGCTCCGATGGTGCCATGTAGTCTTGGTTTCTGTTGCTTGGGTTCCTGCGCTTGCCTCTCGCCATCAGATTATCTCTAGTGTTACTTTGTTCTGCTATTTCTGACAGTGGCTAGACTGTCCTATAAGCCTGTGTGTCAGGAGTGCTGTAGACCTGTTTTGCTGTTTTCTTTCAGCCAGTTATGGGGACAGAGTGTTCTGCTTTCGGGCGTGTAGTTTTTCCTCTCTACAGGTCTTCAGCTGTTCCTGTGGGCCTGTGTCTTGAGTTCACCAGGCAGGTTTCTTGCAGGGGAAAAGTTGGTCCTACCTGTGGTTCCAAGGCTCAAGTTTGCTCGTGGGGTACTGCCTAAGTCCTCTCCGTGGCGGCAGCAACCGGGAAGATCTGCGCCGCTCTTTCCGGTAGCCTCCGTGCACCAGGGTTCCAGATGGCGTTTGGTGTTTTCCTCTGGCGTCTGGACGTGCGCAGAGTGCAGTCTCTTCTGGCCTCCCAGGCGCGCCGCCTCTCTGAAGGTTCAGGTCTCCCTCCCACGGGATTTGGGTGCAGAGAACTGTTTATCGGGTCTGTTTCCTTCAGGTTCCGGGAGCAGAGAGCTGCTGCAGGCCGGGATAATCGGGTGTGGGACTTCCGGTAAACACAGGAAGTGCCCGGTCCTAGAGGAATTTTGCCTCTGTGTGTCCTGAGTTCACCAGGCAGCAACATGAGTATTTCTTATTTACATTTCGAGTGTTATTCCCTTTCCCGGATTCCGGGCAAACATCCCCCTCCCCCCTCCCCTTCTTTATGGGTGTTCCCCTCCCCATCCTCCCCCCATTGCCGCCCTCCCCCCAACAATCTAGTTCACTGGGGGTTCAGTCTTAGCAGGACCCAGGGCTTCTCCTTCCACTGGTGCTCTTACTGGGATATTCATTGCTACCTATGAGGTCAGAGTCCAGGGTCAGTCCATGTATAGTCTTTAGCTAGTGGCTTAGTCCCCGGAGGCTCTAGTTGCTTGGCATTGTTGTACATAAGGGGTCTCGAGCCCCTTCAAGCTCTTCCAGTTCTTTCTCTGATTCCTTCAACAGGGGTCCTATTCTCAGTTCAGTGGTTTGCTGCTGGCATTCGCCTCTGAGTTGAGCTTTCTTAAAAGACATGTACAGGCCTAGCATATCTATGAAAATATGCTGAGCATTATTAATTTGCAAGGAAATGCAAACCAAAGCCAAAATGAGATGTGACTTATATATGTTAGAATGACCACAGTTCAGTGAGATGTGACAAGTGTTGTGAGGGTGTGTGTGTGTATACACTGTATAGTCATTGTGGAAAACACTGTAGCGTTTCCTCAAAAAAAAAAAGAAAATGAAACTAGCTTATGATCCAGTAGTCCTGCTCTGAGTGTGTGCACAGAAGGAATAGTATGAATGACGAGAAGAAACATCCGCATCAGACCATTTTGCAGCGTTATTCATACCATCCATGACAGAAGCACCTGCAGTTTCCATCAGTGTATGAATAAGGGACGGGTGTGCTCATGCACTTACAATGAAATGTCATTCAGCCTTAGAATGGAAGGAGTCCTGCCACCCTGACAGCACATGAGCTCTACAGACACACTAACTGAAATGAACGGACATCAAAAGACATGTTGCCTATTGACAAGCAGATGCTATGTCATTCTAGCACTTGGGGACTATAGAAGCAGGAGGGTCTGGGTTCAGAGTCATTCTCTGAAACAACCAATTCTAAGTCATCTTGGGCTACAAGAGACCTCATTTCAAAAATAGATGGATGGATGAACTGAGACAAACAGACGATAAAACAACAATATTCTTTCTAAAGCTATCCATCTTAACCCCCCAGCCATGCATTATACACATCACTTTCTATGACATCTGAAATGGAAACTCATGGAAACAGATATGGAATGGTAGTTACATGGGTTTGTTGGGGTGGGGGGAGAGATGATAGGGAATAAGTCAAGGGGTACAAATTTGTTAGGAAATACAAACAAGGAGGCAAAGTTTAGAACAGAGGCTGAAGGAACACCCATTCAGAGCCTGCCCCACATGTAGCCCATACATATACAGCCACCCAATGAGATAAGATGGATGAAGTAAAGTGCAGGCTGACAGGAACTGGATGTAGACCTCTCCTGAGAGAGACGCAGCCAGAATAAGGCAAATACATAGGTGAATACCAGCAGCAAACCACTGAATTGAGAACAGGACCCCCCGTTGAAGGAATCAAAGAAAGGACTGAAAGAGCTAAAGGGGCTCGAGTCCCCATATGAACAACAATGCCAACCAACCAGAGCTTCCAGGGACTAAACCACTACCCAAAGACTGTACATGGACTGACCCTGGACTCCAACCTCATAGGTAGTAAGGAATAGCCTAGTAAGAGCACCAGTGGAAGGGGAAGCCCTTGGTCCTGCCAAGGCTGGACCCCCAGTGAACGGGATTGTTGGAGGGAGAGTGGTAATGGGGGGAGGGTGGGCAGAGGAACACCCATATAGAAGGGGAGCAGGAGGGGCTAGGGGGCCTGGAAACCAGGAAAGGGAATAACATTTGAAATGTCAATAAGAAATACCCAATTTAATAAAGATGGGAAAAATATAAAAAAAGAAATGCTTTTAAAATATTAAAAAAAAAGAAATACAAACAAGTTCGAGAGATTGAACACGTAGTAATGTGACTATAGTTAGTATGATATCCTTGCAACTTCCTGAGAGCAAATCTAATGCCATTTTTAGCAGAGAGGGAGAGAGAGAGAGAGAGAGAGAGAGAGAGAGAGAGAGAGAGAGAGAGAAGAGAAGAGGAAAGAGAGAAGAGGAGAGAGACAGAGAGAGAGACAGAGAGAGAGACAGAGAGAGAGACAGAGGAGAGGAGAGAGAGAGGGGGGAAGGAGAGAGAGACAGAGAGACAGAGAGAGACAGAGAGACAGAGAGAGAGAGACTATACATCCTTGATAGAGACCATCTAGCCATTCTAGCCAGTACTTAGTTCTAATGGATTGGTGTCCCAACAAAATCATGCATTTAAAGTTTCTGTTAGGAGTGACACTTTTTAAAAGTACTGTGTGCAAGCAAAATCCAGCCTTTATGCTTTAATTTTATGTTTAATTCTGTAAACAGAATCAATTGCGTTGTAAGTATTTGAAGGATGCAAGAATTTTCCTCTCAAGCACTGTTTCTTAACCTTCATTGGGGGCGTCAAAGGATCCTTCCACAGGGGTCATATATCTGATATCTTGCATATTGATACTTGCATTATGATTCATAATGGCAAAATTACAGTTATGAAGTAGCAACAAAATAATTCATGATTGGGGGTCATTACAGCATGACCAACAGTATTAAATGGTTGCAGAATTAGAAAGGTTGAGAACCACCAATTCCATTTTAAAATGTTTAATTATCTTTTAGTGCCAATTAGACATTTTTCTTTTTAAAACTTATAAAGCAACATGACATTATAAGTCCGGTCAAATATTAAGAGAAAATGGACTGGTTTTATGAACTGTGTCCCCATTACTAACACTACCCTGTACTTAGAGAGTTTATGACTAAGGTGATGGTGGGATAGCAAGTGCCCTCAAGAATGTCTACATCCTGGAGCCCATTATTGACCCGGACATGAGAATAGTGCAGACCCTTCTGAGTTGTCTCACATAGGACTCCTGTAGCTAACTCTCATGGCTAATGAATGTATGTTTGCAATTTAATCATGTTTTAGTCTTATTAAGCTCAGCGCCCCAATGTCTTATAAAAAAAACTGGCTGTGATTATAGAAATATGTGAAAAGATGAGATAGAATTATAAAGTATTATAAATAAGTTTAAAAACTGAAAGTCATTGTAGCTGTCAACATGTGTATATGTGTATTTATTAATCCTCTGGTGCTTTTTTAAGGATCGTGCATTGTCTTCTGGGTGTGAACAATTATAGTTAATGGTAAAATGGTAAATAATTTATGTCATCACTGAGCATATTATTGTCCTAACCTTAGTCCTTAAAACAACTTCAAGAAGAAGAATAAACACCATTATTTCCATTTAAAAAAATGGAAGTTTAGAAATGTGAGTGGCTTTCCTTAGGTCATAAAGTAGACAGTTTCAAAGCCTGCATTTTACTTACTGCACTACAGTAAAAGGTGTACACAAACAGAACAAAACTTCCAGATGAGAATTTTACATTCAATACATGAAAATTATATACATTGTGCATGCGTGTGCATTGTATGTGTAATGTGTAATGTGTATATGTTTGGCTATTATGGACAATAGCAATTAAACATTGTTGTATGGGATGTGAAGTCATTTATTTCACCACACATAATAACACGGACCTTAGATTCCCTTCTCTGCAAAGCCAGGCTATGATTGAACCACGGTAGACAGGAGTCAAGATTGCCAGTCATGCTGTTTGGTATACATTACATTCTATTGAAATGCTAGCCATTGGTAATTCTACTAATCACTTAGTGGGTTTTTCTTTCTTAAGTTCCATGTCCCTTTTTTCTTGTATGCTTACAAAGAAATGTTGCTATAGATGGCTTGAGCTTAGATGTTTAAGTCCCAAAGCATCACTAGACACTAGGGTGCTGACCTCATATCCACTTCAAAAAGAGGAAATGAACACACTTACTTGAAGTCAGGCCACAAGTAGGGTTTAAAAGATCTCAGTGGGGGTTGGGGATTTAGCTCAGTGGTAGAGCGCTTGCCTAGCAAGCGCAAGGCCCTGGGTTCAGTCCCCAGCTCCAAAAAAAAAAAATCTCAGTGGGTCTAGGAAAAGGCAAGAGAAATGGTGGCAAATGTACAAAGGACTGAAAAGGCTGCACGAAGTTGGAAAAGGATACCTTTTTTCTTTTTCATAATTGGAAAAGTTCATTTAAGTGCTTAGAAATATCTCCAATAAGAAGCCAGAAACGTTTTTTTTTTTTCTTACCAGTATTCCCAATTTCATGTTGCTTCAATTGAAAATGCTGAGTCCCTTGTTGGAATACAATTTGGATTGACACTCAAAGCCCTTGTCGTGTAGTCTCTGATAAGCCTCACTGTAACATTATTGCCCTGTTCTACTCTATATTTCCAATGCTATACTAGAAAAACTCACCACACCCAGCGCTTTGAAAGATGGCTCAGACAGTAAAATACTCGCTGTACAACACACACAGAAAAGCTGGGCATGGTGTCACACACTTGTAATTCCAGTGCTGGGGAAATGGAGACTGGTGGAATCCTGGGGTGTGGTAGCTGGTCGGTCCAGCCCATTTGAGGAGTTCCAGTCCAGTGAGAGGCTCCCGACAAAACAATCAAAAACCTCAAGGTGGATAGTTCCCAAGGAGTAACACCTGAGGTTGGCCTCTGACCTCATTTCCCTCCCTCCCTCCCTCCCTCCCTCTCTCCCTCTCTCCCTCCCCCCTCTCTCTTTCTGTCCTCCTTTCCACCCTTCCTTTTTTCCTTTTGTTTTCTTTTTGTTGGAAATAGATTCTTTTTTTTCATATACTATATCCTGATAATGATTTCCCCTCCCCCTACTCCTCCCAGTTCCTCCCACCTTCACTTCCATCCAGATCCATTCCCTTTCTGTGACAGACTTCTAAGAGGTAATAATAAAATACAACATAATAAAATATAAAGATAAAACAAAAAACTATCAACTCTGTTACTTGCACTCCGTTTTCTGGCCCACACCTCTGCTTGCTTTCCCAGAGGCCTGCTGGCACCAGAGACAACCAGACAGGCACCTAGCATAACCATCATCAGAGAGGCTTCACCCAGCAGCTGATGGAAACTGATGCAGAGACCCACAGCCAAACATTAAACAGGTCCTGGGGAATCCTGTGGAAGATGGGGAAGAGTGTTGAAGGAGCCAGAGGGCCAAGAACACCACAAGAAAATCTACAGAACCAACGAACCTGGGCCCATAGGGGCTCTCAAAGACTGAACTCCCAACCAGAGGGCATTCCTGGGACTGGCCCTCTGGACACATGTAACAGTTGTGTACCTGGGTCTACGTGTGGGACTCCTAAAGTGGGAGCAGGGGCTGTCTTTGACTGTTTTGCCTGTCTTTGGATCCCTTTCTCCTAACTGTGCTGCCTCATCTAGCCTCAACAGAAGACCTGCCAGTCTTGCAACTGGATGTGCCTAGGCAGGTTGATATCTGTGTGAGAGGCCTTCCCTTTTCTGAGAAGGGTAGGAGGGGTGGGTGGGCGAGGGAGGAGACTGGAAGAGGATGAGGGAAGGGGAGGTTGGATCAGGATGTAAAGTAGCTTATAAGTAATTTACAGAGTAACTTATAATGTATAAAACAATGGCAACAAAAAACCCCAAACCAAAAACGCACACCAAGGGGGCTGGAGAGATGGCTCAGTGGTTAAGAGCACCGACTGCTCTTCCCGAGGTCCTGAGTTCAAATTCCAGCAACCACATGGTGGTTCACAACCATCTGTAATGAGATCTGATGCCCTCTTCTGGTGTCTGAAGACAGCTACAGTGTACTCATATATAATAAATAAATAAAATATTAAAAAAACCCTCAACGGTATTTAAAAACGCACACCAAAGTTAGAGAAGACAAACGAACCAACAGTAGGAACAAAGTCCAAGAGAAGGCACAGGAATCTGAGAGACACACTTGCTTTCACACTCAGGAATACCATAAAAACACTAAACTGAGTCATAACATAAGCACAGAGGACCTGTGCAGGCCTGCTGTCTCAGTCTCTGTGAGTTCATATAAGCATTGCTCATATTGATTTAGGGGCCCCTGTTTTCTTGATGCTTCTGGTTCTTACTCTTTCTGTGTCCTCTTCATGGGGTTCCCTGAACTCTGAGGAGAGGGATTTGTTGAAGATAATCCATTTAGGGCTGAGTGTTCCAAGATTGGTCTGTTTGTCTGTCTGTCTCCTCAGCACAACCCCCGCCCCCCATAATATCTGGGTCTCTGTATTTGGCAACAGGATTTGATGGGCAAAAACTTTCATGGACTGACTGTTAAAATAGTTGTCTAGACATAATTGAGTAGGATTAGAAGAGGGGTTTAAGCAGTGTAACAGCACATTTGTTATAAATTCAGCTGAGCAGTCTGAGAGGCAGGCCATAACTAAGGACTAACAGTGAGTAAGTACTGACAGGGTGACTAGAGTGGAATATGAGACTGGCAGCTACTAGGAACTTCGATGCTAGGATCTAATTACTGACAAAAATTCTAGGTGACTCTGCAGTTTGGCCCCCACAGGAATATCATAGTGTTAGGTGTATTGTCAAAAGTAGAGAAAGGAAAGCTGGCCCACTTTGTTCATGGGTAATGCCACGTTTTAGAGTTTGGTCTAAGCGTGATCCACTGGAGATATCTTAGGAGCCAAGACCAACAAGATGTAGTTTTTACAGGGATAAATGTAAATTCCTCCATTTAGGTTAAGAAAGGAACTCATTGCACAAGCTCAGGATGTGGGTTATATGCTTGACAGTTAATGTAGGTTTGTTATTGTTATTCTTGGCAGGGGGGAGGGGGAGCTGCTGGGGGGACTTATGCACAAGTAATGTGCCTCATTTAAGTTAAAAAAGAAAACAAAACAAAAACTATGTCCTAATAGTTAAGGGGGAAAATGGATCAAATTCGGGGGAGCATGATAACCATTCTTCAAACATTTTAAATATTATGAAAGCAGAGCGGGAATAGAACTGTTGTTTCTGGGTGCTGTGGGAAGAACTGGGTAAGAGGTACAGAGGGCTATAGCTTAGCCATGAAGAATAACAGATGGGGCAGTGAGAGGCTCAGGAAGTGAAGGTGCTTGCCACCAGGCCTGGCATGGGATCCATGTAGAGAAGGAGAGAAGTGACTCCAGAAAGTTGTTTGCTGACTTTCACAATGACTCTGTGACATGTGCACCCCCTCCCCCAATTAGAACAAAAGTGTGACGTATTGTATGTTGTGTTCGTCAGGAAGGAATGAAATGCTTACTTGGGTTTATGGTAGACTAGGTTTACCCAAGCTCTTTCTAATTGTTGGATGCACTAATTTCTATATGATGTGCTATGAAATATGTAAAAATAGTAGTGTTGTCACTTGGGGTTTGGCACCACATTCGATTGCAGAGAGAGTACCAGTAGAACTTCCTTTTGGAGATCATTATTGAAGTGATATAAGCCGAAGAACTTAAAATTCTCTGTTGTATGCTTAAAATGTCTTCTTTAGGAACTGTATGTAACTATGGTGTGTTATTGAAAACCCTGCTAGGATCAGCCTTGTCAAAGGAACCCCCAAATTTTCACCTCAAAGAACCCTATAACAAAGAGACCTTCCTTGATGACCCCAGTCTGACTCCCAATTTGCTGAGCATCTCATCTTCTTGGTTTCTTCATATTTAGTACTTAAAACTAATAGAAATAAAAATTTAAACCTGTGGTCTGTCTTACCTCCCAACACTCGATGATGAGAGTTCTTAAGTACCTTATTCATGCATGGTAACTCTGCTAGCATTGAAGAGAGTGAGGAGTACAAATACTGCAAATAGAATAAAGTAACCAATACAAATGAACTTTCTAGATGGGGAGGCATTTCTTAACCATAATTCAGTCCTTGCCTCAGTGTTTGGAATTTTTTATATAATTTCAGTAACTTATGCTGACCCTTCGCGTATATGCATGGTGGCAAAGGATGGCTGTTGCTGCCTGGAGTTGAGGAGATGGTTTAAAAGCAGCTAGAGACTTCCTTTTGGGCAGACAAAGTGGCTCACACTTCCAATCTCCTAGACTCTAGGAAGCCGAGGCAGTAAGATGACAACGAGACCAGCCTGCTCTACATGGTTATAGGCCAGCCTGGGCTACAAAAGCCCAGCAAATGCTTTTAGTCAGAGCCATCTCATTGGGCTTTGTTTCTTGCGATAACAAAAGTATCTTAAAAGTCATTGTCCTTGCTCCTTTGTTTTCTCCACAGCCCATTCCTGTAGGCTTTCTTCCCAAGTCCTCCTTGCTCCCCTCCTGGCTATCATATTCTTTAGTGACTCTTGTGTTGATAAATCCTTGACTATTTCTACTCTGTGAACCAAGTTCTCCTACCAGGTGAGCTTCAGTTCATACCTTCCTTCTTAGAAGAGCTTTCCTTTTCTTTTCCCTTGACTTCTGTGGCACTGTGTATTTTGGATAGCCTTAGACACAGACTTCTGGAATTTACTGAGGGGGTTCTCTTGGGGGACCATGCATGGGGCTGCCGAGGCAAGGAAGAGCCCAGGCAAATCTGTGTGGAGATACTGAACAACACTAGTAAGAGAAAACTAACTCAGCCGCAGACTGTTTAATCTTTCCCATCAGACTGCTAGGTGAGTATATTTTAACTCTACCTTTAGAATAGACAGTCTTAAGGTGGCACATATACTTTAAAAAGAAAAGGATAATTTAATTCTCAGGGGAAGACATATTGGGAGGCAAATCCTTTACTCTGAATAGTTAGCATATGAAATTTCACTGCAGTGTACATGGATGTACGAACAAGTGTCTAGTAAGTTAAAAATTGAGTGGTGGAGAGATGGTTCAGAAGTTAAGAGCACAGACTGCTCTTCCAGAAGACCCAGATTCAATCCCTAGCACTGACTTGTTGACCCACAACCATCTCTAACCTCAATTCTAGGAGATCCAACGCCCTTCTTAGTCCTCTGTGTGTACAAATATCTGTGTATCCGTGCAGGCAAAACAACCGTATGCATACAAATAATTAAAAAATAAAAAATTCAAATGATTTTTATTGAAAACATTTTATGTAGCATATTCTGATTACATTTCTGCCTCCCTTCACTCTTTCCCATCCCCCCTCCCCTCCTGTCCCACCCAGCTCCACCTCTGTTCTGTTTCTCATTAGGAAACAGACAGACACCTAAGGGATAATGATAGAATAGAATAGAATAAGATAAAGTCAGATGATACTTTTAAAGTTCATAGTTTTTATACAAGAAATTTTATCGTGAGAACTCTATGGGCACTTCTCTATCTTTATTCACACCATTAAAAGAAGTAAAAAAAGTAACCGTCAGAGTGGGTAGATAGATCCCTAGTAAAAAATTCTTCACTATGGCCATTCAAGAGGCCTGCAATATTAGGTGGCATATGCAAATTATAAGCTGTCTAAATTTTTCCTTTGATGAAAATCTAGAAAAAAAACTGACCAATTCTTAGACATGTAAGGCCTACCAACTTCATCCAAGGAAAATAAATGAATCCACTACAGACTGGCCTGGATCTCAATGTAGACCAGGCAGGCCTCAAACTCACAGTGATCACCTGTCTCTGCCTCTCAAGTGTTGGGGTTAATGGGAGATACAACGTCATTCTTGGCCCAGTGCTTAGAGTCTTAACAGACCACTAAAACAAGAGAAGAGAAAGAAATCAAAGAGATACAAACAGAAAAGGAAGAAGTCAAAGTGTTCTTATTTGCATGACATTATTCTATGCATAAAATATCCCTAATGACTGAGTCCACCAAAACCTCTTAGACTCTTAAATATGTACAGTGAAAGACACAATCATTGGAGTGAAGAGACAGCACATCAAACATGGGATAATATCTAAAGTGTATAAAGAACTGTAAAATCAAACACCAAACACCGAAACAAATTCAACCAATAAATGACTAATGAACTGAACAGACACTTCTCAAAGGAACAAACTCAAATGGATGATAAATATTTGGAACGTCTTCAAAAAGTATGGAAATTAAAGCTGTTTGGAAAGTTTGGTTTACCTCATTCCAAGTGGCTATCACTAAGAAAACAAATCAGACTACTTGCTGGCAAAGATGTTGTCAGGGTGGGGGTGGGGGAGATACTGATTCACTATTGGGAGTATAAAATGGTGTAGCCATTATGGAAGTGCATATGGGTTGTTAAAAGTAAAAACATAAGTAGAATATGTCTCAACTATATTACCACTTGATATATCCCCACAAGATTGTAAATGAACACAGCACAGGAACTGCACACCTATGGTGATTGATGCATTACTGACAATACTGAAAAAAAAAAGGAGCTATCCCGAGTGTCATCAACTGGTGAATGGGTAAAGCAAATGGGTTACAAAGAAAACAACCCACAGATTCAACTAACCAGGGTTCATGGGGTTCATGGAGACTGAATCAGGAAAGCTGTGCAAGTCTGACTTAGGTCTCCTGCATAAATATTATATATGTATGGTGGTTGTATAGTTTTTGTAGAACACCTAAAAGTGGGAGTGGGGGCTGCTTTTGACTCCTTTTTCTCCTTTTAGAACACTTTTTCTTTTACTGTGTTGCCTCATCCAGCGTTAATATGAAGGGATGTGCCTAGTCTTATTGCAACTTGATATGCCGGTTTTGGTTGGTATTCCTGGGAGGTCTGGAGGGAAAGGAGGAGTGGTGAATTTGGGCAAGAGCGGAGGTTGGGGTGGGGGGAGAGTGGAGGAAGGTCTGGGAGGAGTGGAGGGAGGAAATAAACTGCGGTTGGGATGTAATACATGAGAGAAAAATAAATTTTAAAAAGATACATGTTGTATGCACAATGAAATTTTATTTCATATAACATTTTCAGAAACACGAGTGAAGCTAGAGATCATTAAGTGAAATGAGGCAGCCTAAGAAATGACAAATATCACCTTTTCTCTCAGAGGCAGAATCTAGGTTTCAGTGTGTGTGTGTGTGTGTGTGTGTGTGTGTGTGTGTGTGTGTGTGTGAGAGAGAGAGAGAGAGAGAGAGAGAGAGAGAGAGAGAGAGAGAGAGAGAGGAGAGCATGAGAAAAGATCAAGCTGTAAGGCGGGAACAACTGGGGTTGGGGGAGCCTGTAATAAAATACATGTGTGTGTGGGTAGGGATTCCCAGGGTTGTAGCTGGTGGGGATGGGACACAGGGGTCTGGAGAGGAGATGAGGAGTAGTCAAGGGGAGTGAGTCAGACAGGATAGTCAGGACAGTCAGGGGAATCTTACAGTTCTCTGACTGACTAGCTAGCACTTCTGTGCTTCTTTATTTATAAAAAATTGAGGGAACAAAGACGGACTAATGATTTTCCAAATGGTACAGATATGCGTTTGATTTCTTATTAAATGTCCAGGGTTACAAGCTTCATTACCATTAGAAAATACAAACAGAACACATTTTATTCTTGTCATCAGCCCTACAACTCCAATTTAAAGAATCTAAAGAATGTCTCCTCTAAAGCAAACACATTTGTCATGTGACAGCCTGCTTTTAGTCTGGCAGTGTGTGCAGTTTTAAAGCACTCCACACAGAGAATATCTGAACCAGTCTTTTAATGAATATCAAATACTAATACCTAACTTCTTTTACTATATGTTTCATCACCTATGCTATAAAATAGGATAAGTTTATTTTAGTTAATCTATCTTATTAACTGAGTTTTACTCTTCCAGGGTTGTACCCTGTATTACCCTCTGTCTTTCAACTACATTTTCAGAGAGCTCTAAGCCTATAATAAAAAGAGGCCTTGAATCTGTAACCTATTCTCCTGGCCAGTTGGAGTTTGTCCGTTGTCTCTGTTTACCCTGTACCAGCTATGCTGTTTGAGTTTGCTCAGGGGCAGCTACCCCAAGAAGATCCCTGGAGGAATGGCCTCATTGAGCTATATGCTTTTCTGAATTTACTCATTTCCAGGGCACAAGGAAGACTTCCAAACAGTGGCCCGATAAACTTAAGGATTTTTTTCCTAAAAAGAATCAAACATTTTCCTCAGCAAAAGACATAAAACAAGTCAGAATGCAGAAAGTTCCCAAGAGTGTAACACACAGAGACCAAAACCCAAAAATGAGAGACAGAAGGACAGCAGTTGTAGCATTCGGCTCAGCCTTGCTGGAATGATGTCACGCAGTCATGATGGCTTCACCACTCTAACCATTTCCAGTGGATATGGCTGTACTGTGTATGTAACGTAGAAGCAGAAGGGAAAATACATGCTGGCGCTAGAGACAGCAAAAAGGGAAAGAGAAGAAATGGGAGACTGTGTGAAGGAGGAAGAATGAGAACTAATTAATATGACATTTGCATGAAATATAATAAAAACATTATGTGCTAGCTTAAGAAAATGGATAGAGATAATATCTTTATGGTTTCTTAGGTTATATGGGCAGATAATGTACAAATACCTTATATCGCTATATGTTTACAGTTGACATTACTAAATCTGGGAAACAACCTTTTACAAGAAGTTCCTGAAGAGATAAAATACCTTACCTCCCTGAAGAATCTTCATTTATTTGGAAACAGGATTTGCAGAATTGCTGCTGGAGTCCTTGGTAAGTTAGTTATGGACTATGACATTGCGATTAACCTCTAGTATCTAGTAATATAGCACAAAATAAAAAGGATTTTATTGTGCTGAGACTAAGGGATTTCTGAAGTAATACTTAAATTTATTTAATCTATTTTATTTTACTTTGGTTTTTCAAGACATGTTTCTCTGTGTAACAGTCCTGGCACTCCTAGAATTTGCTTGGTAGACCAGGATGGCCTTGAACTCACAAACATCTGTCTTTGCCTCCTGACTGCTGTGATTAAAGGCATGCACCACCATGACCAGCAATTCTAATTAAAAAAATTACTCTTTGAGAATTTCACACATGAATATGTGCTTTGATCAAATATATCCTCCATACCCTCTTCTTCAATCTCTGTGTATTATAATCATATCCCCATTGAGCAGAGCAGATTCACCAAGGTCACAAATGGATTCCAAAGCTAAATCAACCATAAGCTTTCTTTAGAATCGTGATAGACTAAAATGGTTTAACTTTTTATCTGAAAAAAAAATACACATGAGACAGGACAAAACAGACCCATAGGATATGTAGTTCATGAATAAACTGCTTTTGTTCTCTTGGCCTCTCTAATATTTTGATTTGGATGCCATAATTTTCAAGTTGTAGCAGCGAGGAAAAGCAGCCTTTGTTTCAAATAAAGATTAAGCCAAAGTCAAAACGAGGTGGGTCTTAAATTGCAACAGTTTCCAGGAGCTGTTTGCACGGTAGCGGGCCTGGGTGCTAAAGCTTAGGAACGTAATGACTCAGTGGGGGAATCTTGACTGAGAACTTCTCCATGTCTGAGCAGGAACTGTGAGGTGGCTTCCCATGTGTGGAAAGTAGAGCCAGAAGCTTCAAAGGAGGGAAACCAATCAAGGGAAGCAAAGGCTGTGTGGCAAGAGAGGCTCCAAGTGTAGAAACTTTGATAAGAAACTCAACTCCGTTTCTGGCTCTGCTGTGTAGTTCTTAGGTGCAGTTTGTGACCAGCAGGGGTCTCTTCTTGTCCTCAGCTTTGTAACTATGCAAGGACACATTGCTTCTTTTTGCCTTAACTAGTTTACTAGAGTATCTGTCTTCAGCGACCAACAGAACCTTGGCTGAGGCAAGCATGCACAAGGAATTCAAAGGTGTATAGAAGGACTAAAACTTATTTCCTTCCAGATGGCTAAAGTGACGAATTATTTTCTAACAGATGGCCTGGGAGACTTGGTTCTACTTAATCTGAATGACAACCAACTTAGCAGTCTTCCTCCAGAAATTGGCAGGTAATTCTGATTTAGAGTGAAACTTGGCTAAATATTGCGTTCCTCTCCGAGCCCAGACTCCGTCTCATTCATTTGATGGTTTTGGCCTAGCATCCAGTAGTTAGGGTGGTTACAGATAGCAGAAGTGGGAAGCAAGCCACTGATATTTTTTTCCTCTTTTGTGTGTACCATCTATGCATGTACGGAGAAGTGTGAGGTATGTGGAGAGACCACAGAGTGACGTTGGGATGACTTCCTCAATCGCTTTCTACTTTATTTACGGAGACAGCCTCACGCTAGACCTGGAGCTCACACTTTGGGCTTGACTGGGTAGCAGCAAGTCCCCGTGATCTTTCTATCTTTGACCCCTATCTTTGGGTTTACAGACATGTGCCACCATGCCAGGCTAGAGGAGGTCACCTCCAGGTCCTCCTGCGGGCAGAACAAACATTTGACCAACAAAGCCTTCCCTCGATCACTAAGTTTAAGCAGAGGATTCCTCAACTACTTGAGAGAAACGAAGAACAGCAGGGAATGTAAGAGTAAAAGTTGGGGTTTGAAACATAAGGCCCTAAATCTCATGCTATTGATGAGCTAGCTCAGGGGTTCTTGGGGCTTGCTCAGCCAGATTGGGGACATTAAATTTTATTTCACTAGTGTCATAAACCACTTTGAGCTGTATGGGAAAAGGTCATATAAAAGCAAAGGATTTAAAATTACGATATCTTTATTAAATAAAAACCCGGCACATTTTATTATCATTAGCCACAACCAAACTATGTTGTTTTCCCTTACCCTGCACATCTGTGCAGACAGGCTATCATTAGAGTGTTTTTTCTGGAGCCAACTTACGGCCTTGTCCTTCTGAGGCAGTACACAGTCTTTGAGCTGTTTCTCTGACAGATGGAGAGAGCTCTGCTCAGGTCTCCTTTGGGGACTCTTTATTGCCTATTGAACAGAAACATATCAATTAAAAAGAGAATGGGAAACTGCGAGCCATCCTCAACACAGGGCAGTTCGGAGAGTCTCCTCTGTTCCAATCACTTGCCTATACCTCTTTCCAAATACTTTCATAGGAAATACCTTTATAATACTTTAAATGGAAGAAATAAAAACCCGAAGCAATCTAATTTCTGTGGAAGAGAAATACTAGGGGTAACTGAAACGCCAGTAGTTGCTTGCTTGCTTTTCCAGTTTTGATTTATCAGTCGTTAAGAACTGACGATCATACAATGAACAGAAAAAGATCTGTTGAAGAGATCTGGTGAATCAGGTTCTGGATACATCTTTGTGCAACCAGCCTCAGATCAGTTAGTTAGTTGTCCTAGGAGAATTTTGAATAGCCGAACTTCACACCATAGTGATGATATGGTTTTCCAGTTTGAGAAGCTGTCTTTTTTGGAGTGGGGTGTGCACTGTCTAAGGAAGCATATAAATGTAGGGATATACAAGATGAAAGGACAGCTTTCATTAGGAAAGGTAGGGTCGCAAGTAGGCCCCCATTGTTTTTATAGCTAGCTCTAGGCTGTCGGTGTTCCGGCCAGGTCATAGATACAAGCTAACTGTCCATCTCCCATCCTGGAGAAGTTTCATTTATTTTCAGGGTTTAAATTTTGTTTCTAAAGGATGTGTACACTTGTGTATGGTAGCGTGTTTAGAGATCACAGTCCACCGTTTGGGATGTATGTATGTATGTATGTATGTATGTATGTATGTATATATGTATGCATGCATATAAGCATCAGGTTCTTGGGGAAACCTTTAAATAAAATGGGATTCTCTGAATCTGGAGTCACAGGAAGTTGTGAGCTGCCGGATGTTGGATACTATGAACCGTATTTGGGTCATTTGCCAGAGCAGTATGTGAGTGTTAACTACTGGGTCATCTCTCTAGCTACACTAGACAAGATTTCTTTATCTTTCCTTAATGGTCAAGGGTTAAACCGTAGTGGTCTCCATGTTGGCAGTGAGGGTGAGAATAGAAGGTGGCTTTGTGGTTCAAGATTCAGCAAGTTCTTGGGGTCTGGAGGGACGGCAGAAGACCTGGGTTCCCACTTCAGCAGCTCACAAAGTACCTGTCGTTACTTCAGTTTAGGGGGTTTGCCTTCCTGCGGCCTCTGTGGGTACCTGAATGCATATAGTGCTTAGGCATGCAGCTAGGGCATGTGCGCGCGCGCGCTCACACACACACACACACACACACACACACACACACACACACACACACACACACTAGAAATGAATAAGTTTTCAAAAATAGAAATGAGAGGAAAAAGCTAAGAGTTCTCAGTAGGATTTTCATGATCATTTTAGGAGTTGCTTTTTATTCTAGTGTTTTACGCTCTTCACGCACATTCCTCCCTAGAGGTGAAAGGCTGAGTATTTTGTGTGTGAATTTCGGGAAAATCGTTAGCCCATGCAGCATCCTCCTTTTGTCCTTCCAGAAATCGAGCAGCAGTGTCAGCAGGAAAGGCTATGAGTCAATACACTAATCAAGAAGGGAGGACGGACTGTGTCGACTCTGTATGGATTGTCTTCTCAGTTTGTTCGAAAGTCGGCAGGGTAGAGAAGAATTTGTTGGTTAAGATATCTTAAGCCTCACAGCTTATGATTTTGGAGTGTGCGAAACTGCTGGGAGTGGGGGTGCATAGCTGCATAGAGGGCAGTAGAAGCTTCCTGCAGACAGACTCTCTGAAACAGGGAGAAAGGAAAGCCTCAAAGACTCATCCCTTCTCATTTGCAACCTAGCGAAGCTATTTTGTGAAGTTATCTGCCAACCCTCTATGGAGGAAAGAGATCGAGGAGAAGCTGCAAGTGCGGGACTCCCCTGGCTCCTGTCTGAAAGGCGGCTGACTCTTTCTTTGTTCTTGAAGGGAGAAGGGTGGTAGATTGCCAATTCACCCCTGTTCTCCTGACTCATCCAAACACTGGACAGATACATTTGCCGTAAGCTCCGAGCTTGTTATAGAGTTTGGAGGAAGAAAAACAGAAGAGGAAAAGAAAGCCAACTCCCTATGGTAACACAGCGCGCTCAACTGAAACAAGACTTATGATTGGCTACTGAAGAAAAGCTGCATGTCTTTCGCCATTTCCGTTACTTTCCTTTTCATAATTTTTACCAATTATTTCTGAAGTTTACATCATGCACCCCAATCAGACTCACTTCCCCAGTACCCCCATGCATCCTTGTAACCTACCCGCATCCCACCCCCACCCTCAGGGAAACAAAAACAAAAACAAAATCTCATAGTGAAGTCTGCAGTGTGTCACACAGTATGCCCCTTTGTCCAAACAGCTTCTTTACTCGCAAATGTTCATTGCAAAGAGACATTGGTCTGGTTCAAGGCTTCTGGCTTCTGCTACGCTATAATTACTGGATCCTCCTCACTGGGACTCCTCTAGGATATCTTGTTGTTGCCTTGTGTTTTGGGGATCCTCTAGCTTTGGAACAGCAGGGTGGACCCTTTTGACTGCTCTAGCAGTTCAGTTCATAGGACGGATAGATGTTGGGGTGGGCCAAGTGAAAGTCCTAGATCTGGGCCTCCGTGGTAGCTGATCTGGTCAACGCACCAGCTCTTCTGGCCTGTGTCACCGTGGCCCGCTCATCAGCACTGTCCCGCGCTAGCTCACTCAAGTGCTGCAGTCGTGAAGTAATATACCTTTTCCTACCTCTGCACTTATATTTGTTTATAGCACATATAGTTATGTGTATGTATGTTTATGTCCTTCTTCGGCCTCTGGCTTCGTCTCTCATATGGCCAGTGTGTGTGGATAAGGAAAGAATATAGAATCTGGGTTTGGTGAGGGACTAAACCACCAACCAAAGAATACACACGGAGGGACCCATGGCTCTAGCTGCATATGTAGCAGATGATGGGCCTTGTGGGGCATCAATGGGAGGAAAGGTCCTTGGTCCTGTGAGGGCTTGATGCCCCAGTGTAGAGAAATGCCAGAGTGGGGAGGAGGAAGGGAGTCAGTGGTGGTGGGGAGCACCCTCATAGAAGTAGGGGGAAGGGGGATGGGATTGGGGGTTTCCGGAAGGGAAATAGGGAAAGGGGATAACATTTGAAATGTAAATAAAGAAAATATCCAATAAAAGAAAAACAAAACAAAAAGCTTGGGTTTTTTTTGTTGTTGTTTTTGTTTTGTTTTGTTTTGTTTTTTGAGACAGAGTCTTGCTATGTAGCCTTGGCCGGCCTAGAATTCAGTAAGTAGACCAGGCTGCCTTGAACTAACAGGATCCACTTGCTCCTGCCTCCGCAATATGGGGAATGTAGGAATGTACCATTATACCTGGAAGAAGTCTCTTTTGCTCAAACCTAGATATTATATAGCTTTCTAATTATAAATTATTTTTAAAAACTAAGTTTCAGTAAAGATCTTTTATGCTCAAAAGAGTCTCAGTAGTTTCAAACACTTGGCAGGATTCAGAGGGCCTCTAAGAAAATAGGCGTCCCTTTCATAGTGGACTTTCTGTGGGATGCTTTTGAGTGACTCGCTTTTCTTGTTTGTTGTCTTAGATTACAGAATCTCACCTTCCTAAGCCTCAACCATAACAAGCTCACCGTGATTCCCAAAGAGATCTGTTTCCTTGAACATCTTTCGGAACTTCATATTAACTACAATCGGATCACGCGCATCCCTGAGGAGATCAGGTTCCTACAGAACCTTCAGCAGCTTTCTCTGGTCAGGAACAACATCGAAGAGTTGCCAGAGGTAAAGAAAACAGGGCCATTGTTTTTGTTTTCACGGATGTTAGAGAAGAACTCATTCAACAATTGTTCATTTCAGCCTGCATTACAAATGACACAGCACTTCAAAGTTCATTTGTTTTGATAAACAAAAAGGTATGAATCACTTCCTAGGACATTATGAATTATGTGTATGTCTATAAACTGTCTATGAATGTATATTTTCTGTCTATATTTTGTGTCAGAATCCCAATGGGCTCCAATTTAATTTCTCTGAAGAGGTCCTGGGGATAGAAAAAGAGCCCTTTGAGTCCAAGATAGACTTGGGGCTTTTGGAGTATAGTCTTTTTTTTTTTTTTTTAAAGATTTCTTTTTTTTTTCTGGAGCTGAGGACCAAACCCAGGGCCTTGCGTTTGCTAGGCAAGCGCTCTACCATTGAGCTAAATCCCCAACCCCAAAAGATTTCTTTATTCATTTTGTATAAGAGTACACTGTAGCTGTCTTCAGACACACCTGAAGAGGGCATCAGATCCCATTACAGATGGTTGTGAGCCACCGTGTGGTTGCTGGGATTTGAACTCAGGATCTTTGGAAAAGCAGTCAGTGCTCTTAATCACTGAGCCATTTCTCTAGCCCTGGAGTATAGTCTTAACATAAAATGTTCACTGCTTTTGTGATAGTTGAAGTCTAAGAATAACCATCTTGGTCTTGAGTATGTGAGTGGGTAAGAAGAAGGTGGAGAGAAACAGCACGAGGTTGGGGTTTGTACAGAAAGCTTCTCTCTAGTTTTAAGTGCTTGCTTTCATGAAGCAGATCCAGGAGATAGGGCGTTGATATTGGGATACTTACTACTTAGGCAATACATTGGATCTTATGCTCAAATACAGACGACTATTTCTTGCGACTGGAGAAGTAAGGCTGCTGGGTCTGTGAGCTAGTCAAAATGGTATCAGCATTTCAAAGGGCATAAAAAAACTTCAGAACTCATAGAAGAAGGCACTCAATGAGGAACTGGAGGGAAAGTGGCAGCATGTGGACTAATGTGTCACTCGCTTCCCAAAGCTGTCTACTAAGAGCATTAATCCAGCACAGTCCCATGGGGCTCTATATGGACCAAGAGGCTCATTTACAGCCAATGACTCACAGCCTTAGTGTGATGTAACAGGAGGCGGCAGTATCTCGAGGGTCAGTTCCTCATGAATAAAACTGTCACTCTTATTAAAGAGATCCAAAATTAGGCATGCTAGTGCAATCCTTCAATCCCAACACACAAGATCCAAAAAATGCTACAGCATCCTTAGTTACAGGACAAGATTGAGGCTGGCCTGGTGTCAGACATGAGATCCTGTCCTAAACCCAAACCAAAACTAAGCTAAGCCAAAACAAATCAAACCAAACAGAACAAAGCACCTTAAGAGGCTTCATAGGGACAAAGGGCCTTCCCCAGTTTGCAGTGTATAGCAAGAAGTTGGCAGTTTCTAACCTTGAAGAGGGCACATTATAGCCCCACCATGCTTAGATCTCTCCACTCTGTGACGGTGAGAATGCATTGTTTGTTAGATATCTACTTTATAGTTCTCTGTTGTAGAAGACCAACTTACCTCCTCTTCTTGACATTTACAATATATGTACATATTAAAAAGTATGGACATATCATGCTGCCAAGCTTCTTTGTTAAATTAGAGTGTCCCAAGTCAATGCCTTGGCATTTGACCTGGTCATAGTGGCCAGATGAAATTTACTGAAGATTTCAATATAATTGACACTCTCCATAGTCATAAGGAATGCCAACGGTATTTAGCTTTGTGCCTATGGTATAGTTGGTTATGTTGGCTTTTCTCTGTCTAGCTTCTAGGATCTGTGTTGTAGCCTTGTAAGTTCCCTCCCCCTGTATGTCTCTGAGCTTTGGTTCGTCTTGTCCTATTCTTGTCTTCGAGCCAACTTAGAATATTCCTTCACACTGGACATAGTGATTTGCCCGGTGACAGGCTTAAGACTTAAGCTAGGTAAGTGGGATAAGGTTGATGGCTTGATGGGGATCAATTAGTTTTTCTGCCTGTTAAACAGGGAGAAAGAAGATTCACATCCAGGGATTGGTTCAGAGCACTTACAGAGGACCCAGGTTCACGTTTCAGCACAGGCATAGCTCACAACGACCCGTAACTCCAGACACAGGGGATCTACTGTCCTCTTCTGGCCTCTCTGTACGGTGCGCACGCATGTGGTTTACAGACGTGTGTGTTAGCAAAGCATTAATATAATAATCTAAAAAACATGAAAGAATTCCCGTATCTTGATGTCTCCTCTGTCGATCTTCTTTGGTTCTTTTCTATTGTTTTAACAATCTACTCTCCCTACAGTTCTATCCCAGTCACCATGCTCTCTTCATGGGACAGTTTCTGTCCAAGTCTACTTCTTGACCGGCTTTTACAAAGCTGGAAATGGGTATCACCAACTCAGCATCCGCTTCCAGACAATGCAACATATGATAAAAGATGGAGACCTCTGGCTATAGCTAAAGAGAAATACCATTTCCCGAGGGAGAAAATTTGCCACCAAGATAATAGTAGCACTTCAGAAGCATTTTTACAATACTTGAAGTCACTTAATAAATTCTCTTCTCATTTTTCAATTTCAATTTGGTTTTGAAGTTTCCGGGTTTTAAAACCTTGGTTTACATTTGCTTTTTGATAGAAATACTAGAAATAAGATGTTCCGGAACAACCACGTGGAAACTATGGCCATACCCAGTTGCACTGACCCTGCAGATATACTTCTGTGTTTTATTTCTTTTGTGAAGAAAGGGTTGCTTTGTCATGGCGCTAAGCAAAAGGTAGATGTGCATTAACTTCTGCTGAAGTTATCATTATGGGAACATTCCAAGATCATATGTTTTCTGTTTCTCAAGGTTTCTATTTTGGTAATAGATGATGTCTAAAAGTGCTCACTGGATAGTAGGCTGCTTGAATTTTAGCTCAGCTAATCCACTTAACAATCACAAGCACATGTCATTTATGTTTCGTAGAAAATGGAGAAATTGAAATACAAAGGTGCTTAGGACGTTGCATATGATTACACTTAGTAACAGCGAGAGGTTTAGACCTAGAAATAGTTAACTGAGGTATATTATGTTGCTCTGGCATACATAGAAGAAATAAGGATTCACAGTTATTGGGCCATCCACAGAGATTTCCTTAGGGAAGACTTTTGATTGAGGGACACCTCTATCCACTCTGAACCCAGTTACTACTTACAATTTATGTTACAAACTCTCTCTCTCTTTTTTTGTCTTCTGACACAGGAAGTTTGTCAGCTTACAAAACTAGGAGTCCTGGACGTAGCTGGAAATGTAATCCAGATATTTCCAGCAGGCGTAAGTACTATCAATTGTTATTGTAATTAAAAATCATCCTGTTTAATCTATTGGGAATATAAAGTACAAACAGCCAGCAAAATCTGGAGTAATTGGAGCCTTGTACAATGGCTCAAAAGTTTGCTTTGGTCTAGAATTTCAAAACCCATTCTTTTGCATCCTTTTCCTTGTGTTTTGTGCCTGCAGAATACATTTGAACCAATGAAGTCTGATTGGTATTGTAAGTATTTACTCCATCAGTTATGATTAACTGTTTTTGGTTATTACACACTGCTTTTGGTCTCCCCTGACTTACCCCAAATAGTGAATCCAGAAGTGACACTTTTGCTTGCTGCTTTCAGGCTATTAGCTATGAAAATGCACTCTTTCACATTTGGAAGTGAATTTGGTTGTGCTTATTTCAAATCACAGCGACAGTTCATTTTGGCAACTTGTAACTTTGGGGAAAATAATAGTTGTTTTTTTCATATTGCATTTTTATATCCAAGTGAACATGCTGGAACATTCACGTAAATAATTACCAGTCCATTCATCTAGAAAGTATTCAGTAAATACCTGTGGATCCATTGATTTTATTCTTACTGATTTATTCAAAATGTAGGTTTTAGACATTTTAATCTAAGAAAATAATTTTATACCAGAAAGGATGAAATATTTCGATTGTGGTATATACATCATAAAAGGTTTTTTTGTTTTTGGAATTTTCAGACACGTGTTTTTTTTTTTTTTTTTTTTGTAATAGCCCTGGCTGTCCTGAACTTGCTTTGTAGACCAACCTGGCTGCAAACTCACACACACAGATCCACCTGCTTCTGCCTCCTGAGTTTTGGGATTAAAGGCATGTGCCACCATGCTCAAAAGGCTTTATCTTTTAAGAGGACATTTTTGACACCAAGTACTTTGATATAATCCATCAACACCACCTACCTCCAGAACTTATTTTGTTATCTTACGAACTGAAATGGTGCCATTAGACAAATTCACAATTAGATTAATTTTGTAATTCTCTTGTTAGTATCTCTCACAGCATTTCTCCATTTTTTTTAAAACTATATGTTCTGTCTTTATTTATTTGATGACTCTGTGCACTCCACAGATGACATCAGCTGACAGTTGTCCTTCTGTGACCGGCTTATTTTACATAGCACAGTGTCATTCAAGTTCATCCCTGCTGTCAAGAGTTGGACTTTTCTTCTTTGTCCTAGGCTGATCCATAGTCACTCATACCACATGCATGTGTTCTTTCTGCTTATTCATTGTTCTGGGATCGACACTTGGGTGCTTCATGTTTTTGCTTATTGTGAGCTATGCTGTTGCAAGCTTTGTTGGACAAGTTTGAGTTTTCACTTTCAATTTCTCTAGATATAGCCTCAGAAGTAAAATTACCAGATTATTAGCCCTTTCCTATCTTATTTCCTTCTCTTTATTTTATCTTATTCTCTTATCACACCTGACAGAAGCAGCTTAAGGAAGGGCTTGTTCTGGCTCAGTTCAAGGCAGATTTCATCATGGTGGGGAAGCTAAGACATCAGGCAGGTGAAGCAACTGGTCATGTTTGTCCAAATTGAATTCTGGGGCTCAGCTCTCTCATGTATTATGGGACCCAGCCCATGGAATGGTTCTGCCCACATTCAGAGTGATTCTTCTCAGCTCTCTTAACTAGATCTAAATAACTCCTCACAAAAATGTCCACAGGCTAACCAGTCTAAAGAACCCCACGGGGGCATGCCCCGAAGCTTGCCTTCTGGGTGATTCTAGAGCCTAGCAAATTGGCAATAAATATTAATTAACTTTTTAAAGGATTTAGTATACTCTTAAAATTTTTATAGTTCAAATTATAGGAAAGAATAAATATTTTCTGCAAGACCTGGTAAAGATTCCATGATTTTATTCATACTGTGGGTTGGATTTAAATCTGTGTGTGATAAAATCTTAATTGCCAGAACATCCTTCCAATGCCACCTCTACCACGGTAGCATGGAGCACAGACCATGTAAAGGAACGATCCTTTTCAAGTCTCTGTTGATGTTAGAGTGTTAAGTTTATTAGCAAACATATCTTGATTTTCAACTTAATATTAAGTGAATTAACATTAATGAGTAAACCTAAATAATGTTCTTCAACTCCATTTGGCACCCACCTTGGTATTGCCAATTGTCTTAGTTAGGGTCTTATTGCTGTGAACAGGCACCATGACCAATGCAAGTCTTATAAAGGACAACATTTAATTGGGGCTGGCTTACAGGTTCAGAGGTTCAGTCCATTATCACCAAGGTGGGAGCATGGCAGCATCCAGGCAGGCATGGTGCGGGGAGGAGCTGAGAGTTCTATATCTTCATCCGAAGGAAGTCAGGAACAGACTGAACATCCACAGGCAGCTAGGATGAGGGTCTCTAAGCCCACCCCCACAGTGACACACTTCCTCCAACAAGGCCACACCTTCTAATAGTGCCACTCCCCAGGCCAAGCACATGCAAATCATCACACCAATAATTCACAGTTTTCTCTAAAAAGTGATTCTGTACCAACAGTTATGTTTGCATACCCCTGCTTCCATTAATTTTAGCATGCCTTCGATATCATCTCTGCCAGGTTCATGTTCAGAAAATTCTGCAAACCTTATGAAATAAGATAGTATACAAACTTATCTGAGCTTTGTCCCCAAATTTACCTCGGAATTTTAAAAATGGTTTTCCTGTCTAAAACAGTAATGACATTTCGCAATTGGCATGAAATCTATTTTCCACAGTTCAGAGTTTGGGCAAGCTGATGGAGCACATGGCAAGTGCAGAGGTGAATTGCTGGCTCTGTAGTATAGTTATACTATATAAGTATGTAAGTATTACAGAGTTCAGTTTCAATGTAAGGGATATGAACATGAACAACAATGAAGGACACAGACTTTAACAATGAAGACATAGACTTTAACTATGAAGGACGCAGACTTTAACCATGAAGGAAGCAGACTTTAACAATGAAGACCAAAGACTTAACAATGAAGGATACAGACTTTAACAATGAAGACCACAGACTTTAACCATGAAGTACGCAGACTTTAACAATGAAGGACACAGACTTTAACAATGAAGACCACAGACTTCACTATGAAGGACACAGACTTTGAAGTCATACATACATTAGTTTTAATTCCTAAGTTCTTATTTATGAAACTATGATTTCAGACAAGTTGAATTGCCACTTAAAACCACCAACCTCATGAGCACATTGAGTTAGTCAATGATTTATAAAACACTTTATAGAGATTGTCCAAAGACTGGAAGTTACTTTGCTGATGAATTATATGTGAGCTGTTTGGTAATATTAAAGTATTGCTGGAAATGCACAGTCACAGCACTTGTAGTGACCCTTCACTATCTGGGTGGTAGTAGACTTTCTGAAGGATGGGTTTTACAACCTGTTCTTACTATAAAATGTTGGATGCTGTGAAAAATAGAAGAGCAAAGTGAAAGCCGTGTTTTTGTGAAGCAGACTATGATCTCCAGCACAGGAATTATGGTCTGTAGTATAGATTTCATAGTTTATTTTACTGCCAAGCTTTCGAGGCAGGGTTTGTCTGTGTAATAGTACTGGCTGTCCTGGAACTCCTGTTGTAGAACAGGCTGCCTCGAACTCACAGAGATCCACCTGACTCTGCCTCCTGAGTGCTGGGATTAAAGGCGTGAACTACCATGCTCTACCATTGCTGTTCTCTTAAAAATGATTTTTATTTGAGTTTTATTGCCTAAAATTTGGTGTGTAACTTCGAAAATGTTATTTTGCAATACTATATAATTTTTATTGAGGTAACTTTTAAATATTTGAAGCTGATTCTTAAAAATTTATTTTGTGAATATGTGTTTTGACTCCGTGACTTTTGGGGACCCTCTGTATATCTGGTGTTTGCAGAAGTCAGAAGAGGACATTGGACCCCGTAGAACTATGGTTAAGAATATTTGTGAGCAGCCACATGGGTGCTGGGAATCAATCCTGGGTTCTCTGCAAGAACAAGTGCTTTTGACTGCTGAGCCGTCTTTCCAGTTCCTCCCACCTGCAAAGCTGATATTTTAAATCAGGAGCTCTTGTACAAGTAAGAATGTATGTTAACGGGGTTGGGGATTTAGCTCAGTGGTAGAGCGCTTGCCTAGGAAGTGCAAGGCCCTGGGTTCGGTTCCCAGCTCCGAAAAAAAAAAAAAAGAACCAAGAATGTATGTTAACTGGAAACATGATTACAAGTGGGTGTCACCATAACTTGGTTAGCATTTTTCTGGTTATAGAAGTAGTTGGGACGGAGGCTCTAGTGCAGCTGGTAAAGTTCCTTTTTTAGCATGCATGAAGCCCTGTTTGAGCACCAGCACTTCCTAACCTGGTGTGGTAGCACATGCCTGTCATGCTCACGGAGCAAGGACAGTCAAACATTTGGAGACCAAACTCTGGCCAGCATGGGGTGCAGGAGAGCTTGTAAAACAAAAATAAAAACAAAACAAAAACAAAAACAAGAAACAAAGGGTAAAGTAATAAAAGCAGGAAGCATTCATTGTATAAAAGGTATATCCATATATGGATGTTTCAACGATGAATGAAACAAATGAGTTTGAAAGAGAGCAAGAGGGGTATATGGGTGGGCTTGGGAGGAGGGACAGGGAAGAAGTAAATGATGTATGATATTATAATATATAATAATACATTATATATAATGTATAATTTTATAATATAAATGTTATATTAATATATATTATAATATATGTTATATATTACATTATATTATAATAAATATAAGACATTTTGAAAGTGCTTATAAGATTTTAAACTAGAAAGTATAAGGTGGCTTTAAGCTTATTTTTCAGAGACAATGTTATTTTTCTGTCAGTATTTAATTTTTACATATTCACTTTAGGATGAATTGAAATTACACTTCATAAAAATCTTTTTCAGTTAACATTATTTATTGCGTACTCCCCTTCAAGCAATATATCTCAGATATTTAGATTGAATCTTTAAAATCATGTCTACTTTTTTATACTCTCATTTATTGGAATAAGCAGGCCTTTGAGGGAAAAGATTATCAGAAATTGATATCTTTTATTTTAAACTTTCTTTGACGGAGTGAGATTTCCAAAATGTAACCCATGATTCACAGTGAATGGCCGATGTGTAGAACAATGGCAGTTATGGTAATGGCTGGTTTAGTAGTTTCCTGTGCTTGCCATAACTGGGACTGAAGGTCACATTTCTGAAGAGAAGGTCTCTATTTCTTTTTCTCTTAGAAAGATACAAATTATTGGACTTTTGTCAACCCTGACTCACTATGACTTCATCCTAGCTAATTATATCTTTACAATTCGTAGACATGCTGTTTTTGGGTGGGTGGCACTATTCAACCCAGTATACTTTGGTAAAGTGTAAAACTTAGTTTAGATCTAGAACAGATTTAACTGTACTATGTGAGGAGAGATCGGTTCAGCCAACATTTGTTGAATGTCTCCTCTGGCTACTCCCTCTCAAGTGCTCTTGAATACTGGAGGAATTCCGACCATCAGAAGGTACCCAGCACCCATATTAGGCAACTCTGATGTCACCGGCCCCTCAGCTTCTACAATCGCAGGTGTACATCCCTGTACATGTACACATAATTAAAATCTTTTCTTGAAATTGAGTGAACCAACTAATTGGTTATTTTATTTAGTGTTTGTGTGTGAACCATCACACATGTGTGATGAAGGCCACGGAGCAGCCTTTGACTCTCTGTTTCAGCTATGTTGGTTCTAGGTCCTAACTCAGGTTATCAGGCTTGGCAACCAAGTATGTTGCTCACTGAGCCGTATTGCTGGTCTTCAAACAACAAAACTGAAAATGGAATTCTTACCACCAGAATATTCTAGTGAGACAAATGAACAGTGATGGATATTGCTTGTGTGGAAATGTCACGTTGGTTCTCATAAAAGCAAGAAATACAGACAAAAAAATTAGGAACATTGAAAAAGTAGAAATTAGCTTGGGAAGAAAAGGGGCCAGGCAGGTAGTAATTCATGATGTCTCCAAAATATCAAGATAAAAAGTGGCCAGATGCACTTACAATTTTTGAGAATGGGGAAGGAGAAAATATTACTGTTACTTGCTACTGAGAACTTTGGATGACCTACTCGTGGGGCTTGTGAGAGTCAAGAGCTACTGATATTTTAAAAGGAATAGAAAACTCAGTCTCTAGAGAAATAGTGGCTATATCCCTATATAGGGCGAAAAGTGAATTCCTTAGATTTTTAGTCCCTTTGAAATAATTTTAAAAGACCTTTTTATATGCATCTTCTTTCACTAGCTCTTCTGGACCCAAACTTCAGTGATTTGAAATAGAGGTTGGCCTAATCAAAATAACAAAAACGTCTTTCGAGACAGGGATTCTCTATATAACAGCTCTGGCCATTTGGAAATGGAGCTGTAGACCAGGCTGGCCTTGAACTCACAGAGATCTATCTGCCTCTTTCTGCTTAGAGGTGGGATTACAGGCATGGGCTGACAAAAAGTTTTAATAACTATCACCAGGAAGCATCATGAGGTCTGTCTTTGATGTGAAATTTAGAACAAAACCTCATCTTTGAATATTGTAGAACCAGCAGCAAGCTTTGTCCTTTAAAGTAACACTCTTGTCCGACTCTATTAGCAACCTTTCTACTCATTCATGACATCATGACATTTTAGATCTAGAAATAAAACGTGTTATTTCTTTGCATCAGTACTATATAGTGGTTCAGTAATTTTACAAGTTTTTGATGCAATGTTTCATGGAGTAAAATCTGTTTGCTGTTGCACAATTCCCCGGAGAAACAGACTGGACCTTAGACCTATTTAATGCTAAATGTATTGAGACTCCAGAGAAGTAATTAGCTAGTAGAAATTGCCCTCCATTTTGAGTACACAATAGAATCCTTTGGATAGCTTGTTAAAACCCAGAATGCTGGGCTTCACTCCCAGAGTTTCTGAGTCAGATGGCCATGGAGCCCAAGAATGTGCAATTCTATTAAGTTCTCAGGTGTTGCTGATGCTGCAGGTGTGGGGATCATACTTGGAGAACCACAGACCTGAATTACAGAGCGATGTGGATCTAGACCTGGAATTCCAGACTTTGCCAAAAGCCCAGTCTCCATCGATCTTAGTACAGAGCCTCTGAAAAACCTATTCTTCGTCTTAGCGGTGAAAAGTAGGGGGTGTCCCTGCTATTCCACAAATAACATTTCTTTTCTTACATTGGGAGGTCAGATTCTGAGAATGTCACTGTGTCCTTGAGTCCAGTGATGCTGAAGGAGCACTGTTTGAACAATATAGTTCCCGTGTATGAGGAAAAGGCTTCACATAGAAACAGGGTTTCAGTATGTGAACACAGGGACACAGAATAGTGGGTTTTGGGAATTGAGATTGTCATGTTGGCCAGTAGAGTTAACCTTATTCTTCTAAGCTACACACATTGTAAATGTATGTGGTAATTCCCTACTGCTGATAAAAATGGATGATTATTTATTTTTTTACCCAATTTAAAAATAGGCCAGAGAGTTTAGTATGCGAATTGAACACTAAGTTACTCTGGAGGATTTTTGGGAAGGCCAAATCTGTACCAGGTTATTTATTTAATAACTTGAGAGTTTTATCTTTAAAGAATTTCCCATTTACATTAACTGGATGCAATTTGGATGTGGACAATTTATCTTAAACATTTCTATGGCTACAGGTCAATGTGACAATGCGTGTTGTCACATTGACCTGTAGCCATAGAAATGTTTAAGATAAAATGCTTTGCTAAGAGCACGCTCTCTATTTTTCCAGAAGCACAAATCATGTGGACAGTGAAGAGGTTTGAATCCACCGTTCCCAAACACAATCCCCCCCCCCCAGCTTAATAGTTATTGGTGTTACGTCCTTTGGCGCCATAGTGTGTTAACTGTAATATTAATCTTTTTCCCTCTATGCAATTGGTGGTATTAAACACCTGTATTAAAATACTCTTTGCACTGAACCCCCCAGTGAACGTGATTGTTAGGGGGAGGGCGGCAATGGGGGGAGGATGGGGAGGGGAACACCCATAAAGAAGGGGAGGGGGAGGGGCTAGGGGGATGTTGGCCCAGAAACCAGGAAAGGTAATAACACTCGAAATGTAAATAAGAAATACTTAACTTAATAAAAAAAAGTAATAAAAAATACTCTTTGCAAGGTGCTTAGCATACAGTTGGTGGTCAGCAAAAATAGGAACAGTGAATAATTGAGATACTATCTATTATTAGTGCACTGGCACATGCTATGTAGTAAATGTTCTTTTCTGTTTTGGGGTACTGACTGGTTGACCCCAGGTTTTTATGCTCACCAGGCAGGTACCCTTCCTTCAGGCTTTCTTTAAGGGTTGGTTTGAGTTGTCTGTCCCTCACCTCATCCTGTACTTAGGGATGTGTATGCAGACCTTCAAAAGCATATGGTGAGGTGCTGGGCTGTAGCTTGGTGACAGAGTGCTCGCCCAGGAAATCCAAGGCCTAGGTTCAATCCTCAGTAACACAGACCACAATAAAAACTTAACTGAGCCCAATTTGATTAGGGACTCCATTGATTTGTACTCCAGGGCCACTGTGATGTGTACAACCTCAGTAGCACATACCACACCCTAGACCCCTTGACTGAAGTCTAAATAATGAGTTTCTCTGAAGATGCATTTGCATTCCTCTGATCTAACTCAGCTGTGTAATAAGAAAGAAGCAGTCAACTGTGCTTCTGAAAGAGCCCTGATTCTCAGGATCTGTAACTTTAGTTCTGCTTCTGTAAGTCACTTTCCACCCTCTAGTAGAACACTGGGTTTCTAAATGGAAGACTGTCTCTGAAAATAGAGCCCTATGTCATTGACCTTGGTTCCTTAGACCCTTGTCAGATTGTTGGTAACTAGTTATCTTGATGTCATTTTTTTTTTTTTTTGGTTTAGGTCAAACATATTTAATGATTTTCTTTTTTTGTTTTTTGTTTTTTTATCTTTATTAACTTGAGTATTTCTTATTTACATTTCGATTGTCTTTCCCTTTCCCGGTTTCCAGGCCAACATCACCCTAACCCCTCCCCCTCTCCTTCTATATGGGTGTTCCCCTCCCCACCCTCCCCCCATTACCGCCCTCCCCCCAACAATCACGTTCACTGGGGGTTCAGTCTTAGCAGGACCCAGGGCTTCCCCTTCCACTGTTGCTCTTACTAGGATATTCATTGCTACCTATGAGGTCAGAGTCCAGGGTCAGTCTATGTATAGACTTTAGGTAGTGGCTTAGTCCCTGGAAGCTCTGGTTGGTTAGCATTGTTGTTCATATGGGGTCTCGAGCCCCTTCAAGCTCTTCCAGTCCTTTCTCTGATTCCTTCAATGGGGGTCCTGTTCTCCGTTCAGTGGTTTTTAATGTCATTTTCTGTTTTAAAAAGTGACTTCTGGGTGCACGGCCAATGCTGGCTGTTTTTGATCATTTCTAGTCTCAGAAAATCTTGTTGAGCTGCCTGGACCCCAGATTCTGGCTTGACTGGTAGATGGTATAGATGATAAACTGTAATCTCTACCTGTTGCTTGTCTGATTCATGAAGCCTAAATGTTTCATGAATGATTCCAATGTCTTTAGTCATTTTATACTTTTGTGCTTATGCAAAATAAAGAAATGTGTCTTATTAATGCATTTGTATACATGTGCACACATGTGTGCATTTGTGTACCTGTGAATGGATGTGTGTGGAGGCCAGAGATTGAAGTTAGATGCCTTTCTCTGTTATTCAAACCTTATGTGTTGAATCAATTTGTTTCATTTGAACCAGGAGCTCACACAAAATTTGGCTATGTTAGCCAGCCAGCAGGCTTTGAAGAGACCTGGTCTCCATCTTTTACATGCTGGGATGACAGATAGGTGGGTACCGGGGATTCTACCTCTGGTTCTCATCCTCATGCTACAAGCTCTTTACCTGCTGAGCAATCTTCAACACCTACTATTTTATTTTTTGTAGGATCCTTATTATTTCAAAATGAGCTTACATACCTTCATTAGAGTAATTTCCACATAGGCAGTTATAGACAAATATTCATGCACACACATGAATTTCCAGGAAGACCATTTAATTTTAGTTTGTAGTTTTATAAGGAACTATGACCTGGAATGCTTGGAGAATAGCTATTACATTACAAATATTACCATGCCCCTGATCAAACATGTCTAAGTAGTCTAGGAAACACAACTGAGTTATGGGAAAGAGACTTATTGACAGAGTGAAATTGCAGTGTTTACCTCATATCCAAACTACCATCTGAAGCTTAAAAGTTTTTTTAGAACTGGTTTTAAATATAACCTCAGAATGAAAGAGAGATATGCAAGGAAATATCCATAAAGTTGTGGGCAAGAATGCCTCTGAATCTGTCCATGATATGGTGGCTGGCATTGAAGGTTCAGTTTGCTCTGGGCTGTGAGAGATTTCAGCCACATACCTTGCTCACTATTTATTCTGCCTCTATGTCTCTGCAATAGTAGTCTTTGGGATCCATTTGTTATTTGGTATCTATCCATCTGTCTGTTTGTACTGACTGGTTTTGTGTGTCAACTTGACACAAGCTGGAGCTATCCCAGAGAAAGGCATTGTCTCAATTAGTGATCAAGGGTGGGAAGGCCCATTGTGGGTGGTGCCATCTCTGGGCTGGTGGTCCTGGGTTCTATAGGAAAGCAGGCTGAGCAAGCCAGGGGAAGCAAGCCAGTATGCAGCACCCCTCCATGGCCTCTGCATCAGCTCCTGCCCTGTGTGACTTCCTGGTCTGACTTCCTTTTGTGGTGAACAGCCATGTGGAAGTGTAAGCTGAATAAACCCTTTCCTCCCCAACTCGCTTCTTGGTCATGATGTTTTGTGCAGGAATACAAATCCCGACTAAGACTATTCTTTGTCTTAGCAGTGATAAGTATGGGGTGTCCCTGCTATGTTACACAAATAACATTTCTTTTCTTACACTGGGAGGTCAGATTCTGAGAATGTCACTGTGCCCTTGAGTCCAGTGATGCTGAAGGAGCACTGTTTGAACAATATAGTTCCCGTGTATGAGGAAAAGGCTTCACATAGTCTACTTTTTGCCTCTCAAATATTAAAGACAGATATGTTCTGGCCTTGAATCTCTTTGATTTGACCTTGATTTGAAAAGAACATATATTTTTTTCAGTTGTCAGGGTTCCTTTCCACGTATCAATTTATTAGGAGATATACATTTAAAACAGCATTCTGTGACCTGTAACAGACACAGGACATGGGCCAACGCTTTGCTAATGCAAAGCCCTTGTGGGATCTGGTTTTATGTGAATGATGTAAGCTTAGCTAACATGGGCTAGTGAACTCCAAAGCTGGACTGGATGCTTTCCCTGTCTTCGCTTTTACGAGGCTGAGCTCATGTTCTGCTGTTCCTTGGGTGGGGGCGGGAGAAAATGAGTGTGCTGAATTACATGCTGTTGCTTCTTTTACTGTTCCAATTCTAACATTTCATGAGATAGCCCTTTTGAGATGAAAGCATAAAGAAAATTCATAAAACATTACTCTAGAGACAATGATCATTTTGTTAAAACTCAGGTTTAAAATTTGAGTGCCCAATTAAATTTGGTGGTATAGCTGTTTTTCACTGCTTAGCTGAACTTAAGATCTGGGTTTTGACTTTTTCTATCTATATGTGATTTTATAGGAATTAAAGACAGGCTGGTGCTGGGCGCCTATAAAATGGAAATCTGTGAAAGGATCCTGTTCCAAGGGACATGGTGCTTGAAGGCCTATGTTTATCTGCCATTAGTTAAACACTTCAGAATATGAGTTTTCTTACTAGGTTGTAATGGCCTGACTTGGGAGAGTGAAAAGATGTCCCACTTGCTTCCATAAATGGAGATTCCAACATTTAAATAGCTCTTATCTTTTCATTGAGGAATGAGGATAGGGTACTCTACTTAGAAAAGCAGAGCTGTTTCTTCTCTTCCTCCTCCTCTTCTTTCTCCTCTCCTCCTCTGCTTCAGTCTCTCTTAGAAGGGGGAACAAAATAATCATGTGAGGCAGAGGGAGGGATCCGAGTGGGAGAGGGAAGGAGGAAGGGAAAAGGGGGGGGAGGACAAAATTATATATTGGGGGGGGGGGACAGGCCAGAAGCCCAGAGAGCCAGGAGAATGAATGGAAATGTGTAGTTACCAGGGGAATGGATGTAAGGTGGAGTGGGGAGAACCTCTAGAAAGTCCCAGAGACCTAGGATGTAAGAGGATCCCAGGACTCAATGGGGATGACCTAAGCCAAAATGCCCAACAGTGGGGGAATGGGCTTAAAACTTTTTAAAAAATGTATTAATTTATTTTATGTGTGTATACTGTTGCTTTCTTCAGTCAAGCACACCAGAATTGGGTGTCAGATCCCATTAACAATGGTTGTCAGCCACCATGGGGTTGCCGGGAATTGAACTCAGGACCTCTGGAAGAACTCTTAACCACTGAGCCATCTCCCCAGCCCCAGGGGAAATGGAGCCTGAACAGTTCACCTACAGTAGTTAGGCATGGACCCCAGTGGAGGGATGGGGACATCAACCCACCTTCAAAAGAAATGCAGGGACAAAAATGGAGCAGAGACTGAAGCAATGGCTGGCCAGCAACTGATCCAACTTGGGATCCATTCTAAGGGTAGACACCAAACCCTGATGCTATGTTGTGCTTGCAGACAGGAGCCTAACATGGATGTCCTCTGAGAGGCTCTACCAGCAGCTGACTGAGACAGATGCACATTCTTATAGCCAACCATTGGACTGAGGTTGGGGACCCCTATGGAAGTTAGGGGAAGGAATGAAGGAATGAAGGGGATGGCAACCTCATAGGATGACCAATAGTGTTAGCTAGTCAGGACCCCTAGGAACTCCAGAGACTGGCCACCAACCAAACAGCATACATGGGCTGGTCTGAGGCAACCTGGCACATATGTAGCGGAGGACTGACTGCCTTGTCTGGCCCCAGTTGGAGAGGATGTGCTTAGTCCTATAGAGACTTGATGCCCCAGAGAGGGGAGCTGCTGGGGTGGGGCACCCTCTCAGAGGCAAAGGGGAGAAGGGATAGTGTGGGGAACTCTGGGAGAGGGGACATGGGAGCACCACTTGGGATGTAAATAAGTAAAATAAATAATTAAAAGAAAAAGAAAATGAGGGTCAGTATGTTTAGGAGACTAACCCTGGTCATAAATAAGAAGGATCTTCAAGTCTTTAAAAGCTTTGGGAACTTGAGGTGTACAGATCAGCTGTAGACTGTTTCCTCATGTTTATACGATCTCCTGTATATCATAAACTAGTGGGAAAGAGTCCCTCAAATCCAGTAAGTGGTTCTCCTTAAATCACATTACTCAGGTGATAAGATCTCTCTTCCTATCTGCCGGCTCTTCCTCAAGAAAACTCAATGATTATCGGCATATTTTGTTTTGTCAGTGATGCATTTTCAACACTAGAACAGTACCTGACACATAGTAGACAATAAAACCTGTCCGGGGACAATTTTATTTGCACGAATGGAGGAGCAATACTGTTGGTATGCCAGGCTAGCCAGAAATGTTGCTAAACCTTGTGTAGAACATCCAACAGTTCCCTCAGAGGTTACCTGGCTGGAATGGCCATGCTGAAGTTGACAAGCCCGAGTCCACGGCATTTGTGACTTATTTATTTCTAGGCTCCAAGCTTTTATTCCAGAAATTGAAAAGTATTTATTATAAACTGTGTGATTGTCAAATAGCTTGCAGAGTGCAGAAAAATAGTCAATGGTGATAGCTAAAGTTCTTATGTCTCAGCCCATGCTCACATATCCTGAGTCATAGCCACTCAGCTTGCTGTTCCCAACACTGTAGTAGTTTTGCTTTAGTTCACGTTTGCATGATGTACTTGTTATCATTCCTTTCATCTTTTCTGTAGCCATTCAGTTTACATACATATTACATATGCTATATGAATTCATTTAAAAACATCCAGTATAAAATCCTCAGTCTTCAAGTTGTAGCATTTAGTTTACCTTGATGTATTGCTGAATTAATTGGGGCCAACTCAGCATCTTCCTATGAATTTCTACCTTCTTCTCCTTCTCCTGTGCTCCTTTCCCACTCCCCCTTTTTGCTTAAATCCGGAGAATTTTATAATTCCATTTTTATAAATTTAATACTAAAGTTTTATATGTTACTGTTACATTTGCCTAAACGTTAAACATTTACTTGCTTTATGGGGGTTATTAATTTATGCTTCTAGGGAGTGTAAGAACTTCAAACTTATTTTCCTCATGCTCCGTTCTGAATATTTTTTGAGTATTGTAACGACTTTTGCACTTTAAGGCTTTACTGCTCTGTGACACACATAGACACACATAGACACACATAGATGGAATTCCTTTTCATTGCTACAACTTCTTCCCTTTTCTTTAACCTCTGAGAGGAATCCTATTTACTGCCAGGTCAAAACATCTTCTTGCCTTTCCTTTCAATGAATTTACATTATTCCGGTTTTAACCTAAATCCTTTATTTGTTCCTGAGGAATAACTTTTTTCTGTGTGTGTACGATCCAAATTAACACTATCATTTCCCTCTCCCTCAGCATTTCAAATTCTATCTACTGTTTCCCAGCATTCATTGCTGCCGCCGAGTGTCTTGCCATTCGCTTGGTGCAGGCTCATACGCCGGCATGTTGCCTTCCTCAGGAGCAAAGCAAATCTGTTTTTCTCTTCCTAGAAGCTTCTAAGATTTTTTTCTCATAGTTTCATTATTAATGTCGATTACGTTGTTTCTATACATTTATTTCATTTTATTTTTCCCACCTGGAATTTATCAGACTGCTTAAATGTGTGGATCAATGTCGTTCTCAGTTACACACAACCAACTTGACACATCGGGGAAAAGGGAATGGAGGGATTGCCTCCATCCTACTGACCCATAGGCAGGTCTTGGCGGCATTTTCCTGATGAATATAGGAGGGCCCAGACACTGTAGGAAATGCCATCCCTGGACAGGTGACTCTGGGTGGCAGGAAAGCAAGCGAGTAACTATGGAGCCTGAGCCAGTAAGGAGTATGCCACGGTCTTTGCTTCAGTTCCTGCCTTCGGGTCTTAAATTCCTGCCATGACTTCTCTGATAATAGACCCTTTTAATGGGACCAGAGACATTGTTTCCCACCCCAGCTGCTTTTGGTCACGCTATTTATCAAAGCAATAGAAGTCAAACTAGGACAATATGATATTCATTATGTTGAAAAGCGCTAGTCACTTTCTTTCCAATATTGTTTGGTCTCTCTTTTTTTCCTCCTGTAATTTAATTTCATATACTTTGTAACTTTTCATTGTATCTACTTTACATGTTATTCCAGTTCTGTATTTCATTCTTTTTTTCTCTTTGCACTTCATTTTACATTTTCCTCACATGTTTTTACAATCCTGTCATTTACTTTTTGGTGACAATATTTAAATATTGTTACGTTTACTCGTTTTCTCCCTAACTTTAGTCATTGTACAGTGCCTGGTTGGTTCTTTTTTCAAATCTATTATGCTACCATTCACATTTTTAACTGGACTTTATTTGCTAAACATGGTAATTGTAGTGACTTTAATATCTATGTCTAATAAAGGCAATAATGGAGAATATTTGGGGTCCATATTGAATACACTTGTCTTATCTGTTGTTAGTGCAGCTTTATTCATTCACAGAAGTGCTATTCAACTCAGAGCACCTTTCCTTAGATAGTTGGTTAGTCTTGATTATATATTGAAAATTATATTTGAATAATTTTTTGGAAAATGCCTAGAAGTCTCAGATGATGTAAAGTTTTAGATATATGTCTATTTACTTTTACCATGCCAAACAATATGGCACTTATTAATTCAAATGAAAGGTTAATTATATATTTCACTTCCTAAGGATTATCGAGAAAACTTTGTGTTTCTGGGACTGGAAGATTTTTATTATTAGATTAAAAAATATGCACATTGGTTAGTCTTTGTTTGTCAGGTTGACATAAACTAAACTCAACTGGGAAGAGAAAATGTCAGTTGAGAAGTTGCCTCCATCAGAAAGTTTACATGGCACACGCCTTTAATCCCCACACTTGGGAGGCAGAGGCATTCGGGTCTCTATTAGTTCAAGGCCACCCTGTTCTATAGAGGGAGTTCCAGGACAGCCAGGGCTATACACAGAGAAATCCTGACTCAGTGCTACCTGACACCCCCGCCCCCCACACACACACAAAGAAGAAAAAAAAAAAGAAAAGAAAGTTGGCATACTAGTAATTGTAACTAGGCTAATATATTAAATTATTTCTGAAAAAATGTTTTCATTGTGGATTATTTGAAAAATATAGACAAATGAAAAAGGAAAACAAATTTACCTGAAGTTACCAGCATGATAGAGCAGGATCTGTCCCATCAGTGCACTGTTTTAGTTCTTTACTATTCTTCCAGTTAAGACCATGTTACCAGAAGCCTGCTTTATAACCTCCCCAGGTAGGCATGGAATATTCACAGGTGTGTTATTAGAATTAAGACATACAAATTGCTGTTGTAATATATACATGTTTTAAAATGTGCATTTAGTTAAACATACATATTTCCTCCTGATTTAATTTTCTACATCATTATTTATAATATCTGTGAAGTAAGTAAGTATGTATGTATGTATGTATGTATGTATATAATTAAGCCATCTCTGAGCTTTTGGACACGTGGGGGCATATTTCAGACTACTTACTTAATACAAATATTTCTACTGTTCTCATGCAGTTTATCTTGGTACATACCAGGTTTTAGTCCCCTACAAAGACTTCTGGAAGTTATATTTCTTGAGTCAAAAAATTATACATATTTTCACACAGTATATAATTGTCTGCTTCTGTTTCCTCTGGCATGGATTTTTCTGTTGTCCCTAATGGTGTTGGCCTCCAGTGATGGTCAGGTAACTTCATTTAAGAAGTTGATTGTTTAATTTGAGAGTTTCTGTAAAATCGGCAGCTTTCTCTTTTTTAACCCACTGTGTAGGAATGGATAAAATTCTGACTCAAAGTGAAAATGCCACCAGCTGGTATTAGGAATTCTGATGCTTCCCTGAGGTTGCCCACCACTAGGACAAAAATCAACTCCTCTTCCTGTTCGAGCACAGGTTTTGCTAGGCTACAAAGGCTATGTAGTTTGGAGGTTAGGGGAAGAAGGTGGGGTGCGGGAATTGGAGAGTACACATAGGGTAGAGTGTGGATCCTTGACTCCACAGTGCTGCCTCCCCTGAGTGTACAGCGGTGACACCGTCCAGTGTGTCTCTGTCACCTTCTCTGAAGTCTCTTTTGCCTCTCTGGGTTGAACTTCCTCAACTGATTCCAGATAGCAATTCTTACCTACTTCCATATTCACTTTGCTTGATGCTTCATCCTTTGCTTGAGTGTCTACAGCTGCATTCTAGTCCTGTGAGAATTTCTCTGAGTCTTTGAGCAGCTAATTATGTAATGCTATTTATCATGGAATCATGCCTAGGATTTGTAACGGAGAAGGAGACTACTGAGTGTGCTCTGCCTTTACATCTTGAAGTCGGAAAGAAGCACCTTTTACTGGGACATCTGAAGTGTAGGAAATTACTGTCACCCCCTGTCTGGTGGGGATGAATTGGGGAAGTCAATGTTTATAGTCTGTTCAACCCGCTTTAACAAAATACCTCATGAGGATGATTGGTAAGCAACAGAAGCTGTTTTTACATTTAAGGTATCCTGGATCAGGTTACCAACAGATTTGAAATCTAGAGAGGATTCACTGTGCTTTAAAGGTGATGCTGTCTAGATTGGTCCTTATGTGTCAAAAGGATACATATATTCCCATGCGCCTCTTGTACAGGGCATTTATGAGATCAGACCCTTAAGACCATTCACTTCCCAAAGCCTCACGCCTTTTAATACTATAAAATTTAGGATTAAATTTCAACATAGAAATTTTGGAAATAAGATCACAACAATAATAAAAAGGAAGAAAAAACTTAATTCCAACAAGACGTTCCTGCTGAGGAAAAGAAACCCACAGTTTGTTTATGCTAGACACTGGGCTGTGGGTTGATTGATTACCTTCTTTTTCTGGAAAGATGTAAAGATTACCAAGTACTTTACACATTCTTCATTGGACTTATAAAGTTCCATGAAGTGAATGTTAGTCTATTTATAGAAACAGACTCAGATACTTTAAATGATATTTCAGGTTGTGTGGAAGGAAAGGATATGTCCTTAGCCTTCACCTTTAAACCTATCAGTCTCTCCAGTCCACTGTTACATATAGATTAAGTTAGTTGAAACAGTAAATGAAGTGTTTTTATGGTCATACCTGAAAACATTCATACAAGTAACAGTATACAGATGGAGTAGGTTGTACTTACACACACACACACACACACACACACACACCACACACCACACACACACACACACCACACCACACACCACACACCACACCACACACACACACACACACACACACACACACACCACACCACACACCACACACACACACACACACACACACACACACACCACACACACACACACACACACCACACCACACACCACACACCACACCACACACACACACACCACACACCACACCACACACCACACACCACACACACACACACACACAGACACACACACACACACACACCACACCACACACCACACCACACACACACACACACACACACACACACACACACACACACCACACCACACACCACACACACACACACACACACACACACACACCACACACACACACACACACACCACACCACACACCACACACCACACCACACACACACACACCACACACCACACCACACACCACACACCACACACACACACCACACACACACCACACACACACACACACAGACACACACACACACACACACACACACACACCACACCACACCACACACACACACACACACAGACACACACACACACACACCACACCACACACCACACACCACACCACACACACACACACACACCACACACCACACCACACACACACACACACACCACACACCACACACACACACACAGAGGCTACAAATTAAAAAGATGGCAAGTAAGAGTATATGGTAGGTTCTGGAGCAAGAAAAGAGAAGGGGAAATGTTTTAATTATATTAATCTCAAAAAAATAAACAATTAAAAATTACTTTGAGTCAAGCTCAAAACATTCTTTTCCTTTTAATCGTATTTGAGATGTAGGAAACCTCAGTCAAAGATATTCAAGGATCCTTTGAAACACTTACTTAGTTTGAACAAAGAACAAAAAGGTCGCCGACGGAAGTTAAAAGTTCTTTGCTTTTAAGGGGCTTTATTTAAAACCACATTGGGGCTTGCATGGTTGAAAACCAATTTAGAAGCTGCAAACTGACATTCCCTCCCTCCCTGCTCCCCCCTTCCCTTTGTGAATCTGGCCACTCAAGTTTTAATTTCCTGTCAGGTTCAGAGAAATGGAAGAGGAAAGATCCACCATCAGTTCTTAAACCAGAAACAGGTTTTGCAGAACCCTTGAATGTTTTCCCTATTTCCCTCTTGTGAATCATTGCCTAGATTGGGCAAGTTTTATGATGGAATTGGCCAGTTTTAGTTCCAGACGTTCCAGAGCAGAGGGGGAGGACTTCCACCACTTTGACTCCTCACGAAAGCCCTGTGTGGGAGGGAAGAGTGTCTAGGAGTATGGCTCCCTCCTCCAGTTGAAAGGGTCTGACTATGCAACTAGCTACGAGAACTTGAAAAAGATGACTTTCTAAGGGGTAATGAAGGAAAGGAAAGGTTAGCTCTAGATTAAAGAAATGGAGTAGCTTTCTTAATGTGTTCTTAATGGAGAAGTCATAGAAACACACATATTATAAAGGTTCTTTGGAGTGATTGAAGGATGGAGAGCTTTGACTGCCATGGATGAGACAAGAGAGCTTGTCACGTATGTAAATTGCTATACAAGTTTTCTCTTGCCTCCTTCCTTGCAAGATAAAGGGCCCTAACGAAGTTTCAACAGGGATGAGTACAGAGAATCATGGTAGGCTGCTGGAGATAATTTAGTAGTTGAATGATTACTTGCTATTCTTTTAGAGTATCTTGGTTCAGTTCCAGCACCCACCTACCAGCTCATGTAATTCCATTACCAGGGCATCTGATGTCTTCTTCTGACCTCTGTGTTGCCATACATGTTCTTAGGCACACATACATACACTTAAAAATGAAATATTACAAACCGATTATATATATGTATATATATATATAATCTCAACTGTAATAGGACAAAATAAGTCAGAAAAATATTTAAAGAAAAAGCCTAAGAAACAGAGGGCGATGCAGAGACACACAACTTCATACACATGGAAATTTCATAAAAACACAAAACCAACAAAGGTCCTATAGGTTAAAAAATAATAATCAAAAATAAAAAAGGCCCTAACAAACATTATGAGACAAAGAGTCTTCAAAGATGCCGTTGAGGCCATTTTGTCTACTTACTTAGCATGAGGACTACCTTCAAGAGCTGTGCAAGAGCAGTCAGTGCTCTACCTGCTGAGCCATCTCTCCAGATACGCCCGCCCCCCTCAGATGCTGTTTCTGAGTAGGTTTCTCAAGGTGTCAGCGAGATGTTTGTGATGGCTGCTACTGACATAATGGTCATCCACCTGGCTCTTAGGCTGAGAATCTTTTACTCAAGGCGGCTTGAGTAACAAGAGCGTGTTCAGTAGATGCTCATTAAGGAGCCACAATGCCCTTATTCCTAACAACCTTGCTTATTTATAGGAAATTCTACAACCGAAAAAATGTTTACAAGAACTTATCATTAACAAATAGCAATTTTTACAGTGTTCTAAAAATGCTTACCTTTGTCCAGTGTCTAGGGACAGGTAAGAACATCCTAGTTTTTCTTGTAACTTTTTGCTGGTGATTTCAGATACTATTCTTCTCCATGTAATTTTAAATTTGATAAAGATTCTCCACAGACAGTCTATAGGATGTCTGTCTTTCTATCAAGATTTATTATAATACCCATTTAATAATAGAAGCTGAGAGTTCCTTTATTTGCCATGCAGAAGTTGGAGATGTCCAAAAATCCAGTATTGTTTTAGTTGGGCCCATAGTATCTAAGAAATAGTGCAGTCAGTGTGGTGGAGTTTGAGTCAGGTATATGGAAAGATCAATATGCTGGTTCAAACAGGTAAAGCAGGCCATTTCTTCTTGCCACCTTTGTTCTATTTGGCTTTCAGTGGATTATATGATGCCCATCTACTTTGGCATTGATTATGGTCATCTGCTTTACTAAATGCCAGTTCCATTGAGAAACACCCTTACAGCCCTCATAATTTAATATGCGAACATTGTCCCCTTACTGAAAAAAAAGTTAGACAAATATATAAGTACCTCATGGCCCAATCAAATCATCGTAGAAAATTAGCATTACACTAAATAGAGTTAAGTATATTATTTACAATACTAAATCATCCTATTATCTTGTTTACATACATATGCTTATTTTTATTAATTATGAGGCCACCCCTTTAAATGGCAGGTATTTTGGGGAGAGGGATCATCAGATCTGAAATGCTTACTTTACACATATAGTATACACTTGTTAAGAACATGGATATATACTAGATGAACGTGTGTATATACTATATGAATAACAGTTTAATAAAAGTTATAAAATGAGTAGGTATTACCAAGTTTTGAGAAAATTACTTTGATAATTTTAAATTATTAAATTATTTGTGACAAAGGTGGCCCATTAAAATCTGACTATTGATTATTCTTCCCTTCCATTGTGCTTGTGGCTTAGAGATGATCTCAGATAAATACTCCATTGACCTTTGAATTTTATTTGGCACAACTATGGCTGGAACCAATTATTCTTATTTAGATACTCTTAACAAGAATCAAATCTTAAGATAATTAGTTGTTATGTAAACTTATGTTGTTAAATTCATTGAATTTAAAGAGCAAGCAATTAGGGTCTTATGTAGGCTCATTAGTCATGTTTATGAAACACTGATTTAAATTTTCTCTACAACATCAGAAAATATAGGGATGAGAACAAATTAAGTGGTCTGAGGTTTCTAGCAGAAAAGGGTAAAACCCCGTGTTGCTTTCCCTTTGAATTTCACCTATGTGCAAACGTTGTCGGCCCTGCCATCTTTCAACAGGAAAGATCCTCTGCTTCTCCTCCCCCTTTATTTTTCCCTGAATTCATTCCGTTTCTGTGGTAAAACAAAAACGGTTATGAAATATGAGGGCTGAAAGAGTAAAGTGGGTTTAAAAGAGTTCAGGACTAGGGCTGGAGAGATGGCTCAGCCGTTAAAGGCTAGGCTCACAACCAAAAGAGTTCAGGACTAGAGACTTATTTTTCTTTGCAAGCTGAAAGGTTACAAAAGCAACAGACCCTCCTTTCCCTGGGCCATTTAAACCAAACATCTCTGAGAGCCATTAATGTGCTCTATCTGGGTGATTTTATTCTCCGTAGTTAACTCAGATGGCTTTCTGTCTAAGAGAAGGATGAGATTTAAGGTCAGTGCAACAACAGAAAAAGAGTTTCTGATTTTGCTGACTACAAGGTTAATACAGATGTTGCTCAACTTACAATGCAGTCACCTCATGATCAACTCATCATGGGATCAAGCAGCAGAAGTCAAAACTACGCTTATTGTCCCAAACTATCGAACATTGTATCTTTGAAAAACCCATCATTAATGTATTCAAAACATAAATTTAAGTCTGCTGTTGGTCAAATTATATATCACAAATCCCATTTTAGAATTTAAAGTAAATCATATAATTGATTTAATACTCTCCTAAAAATAAAAAATGTCTATGGAGGTGCACGTTCATGCCATTGTAAGCTGGAAAGTATCTTCTTTTGAGCCACTGTTATGCCATGGACCATCTGTCTATAATTGAGGCGAATATTTTGGTAACTAGAGATTTAGCTTTTTGTTTCTTTGCCATTTGCGTGAGGATACTAGGATTTGGGTGGATGCTTAAAATTTAGATATTCTTAGTGAAGATAACATAAATCTCTGAAAAATGTTTATAAATGATTCCCTTGGACATCATTTTTACATTTTTAAGGAATGTTTGGGGAACTTTTGGGATAAATGTTTTCAGACATTTGAGGTTGGATAGTTAAGTCATTTCACGTTATATAATGTTAACCCAGACGCAGGTTCCTCAATAGACCTTTTCCTAATTGTGACCTCTAGGAACCATCCGAGAAAGTAGTTTTGAGATGTGACGTCTGGGGTCAGAGATAACTGCAGTTTTAGATAACTTTAAAAGAGCACACTTTTCATATCCCGGGATACTTTTTCTTCTCGTTTTTAAGAGCCAGAGGAATTATTTTCTCATGTAGACTTAGAGCTTAGAGCTTAGAGACCATACAGATCTCACATTCTGCACCTGTATATAGAAGCTAGTGATGTTTTCCTGGAGGATTAAGAATTTGGGGGTAGAACCTGGGTCTAGGTTACTCCAAGACCTGTTCCAAAGCTGAATGCAGTACCACTCATACTGTGTGGAATCACTGCCCTCTTCTCTGTGTTTGTTCTGCCTTTTGTCTAGCAAACATACTTTTCTTAAGGATACAACTTGCCATCTGATTTGATCTTTTGACTTTCCACATTCACCTTATTGATTAATATTATTATATTAATACTATATTATTATATTAACATATTAATATTGTTGATATTATTGATACATAATGTATCTTACTAACTATGTTTTGGCCAACATGTTTTGAATGCATCTTATGCTTACCTTTTGCTACATCTGGAGTTATAGTGAAGAATTAGAAATTTTATAAATTAAAATTTAAAATTAAAAATCCTAAACTCTCATCATTTTATATGTTGTAGTTAAAATGGAATTACATTACTTTTCTCTTTCTCTTTCCTCCCTTCATTCCTTCCCATGTGACACCCACTATCAAATTGATAGCTGTTTTTCATAGATTACCATTGTTAAACACATACATATGTATTCACATATATCTGAGCATAGCTTGCTGAGTTGTTTTGTTGTGGGGTCAGGGTTGGCCATGTTGTACTGGGTAACCATTAAAGGGCTTCATCCCTGGAAGAGGCTAATTCATTCTTACAGCAGTCAGTACTCACTAGTTCTTTGTCTACAGATGTGACTCCACAAAAATTCCCCTCTTTCGTGTTAACATACCCATAGATATTGCTATTTTTTTCTGGTCTTGTTCATACACTCATTTCTAGGAGAGAGTGTTTTGCAGCAGACTTCCTGATCTTCTGGCTCTTTTCCCTGTCCCCTCTTTTTTTTTTTTTTTTTTCCGGAGCCGAGGACTGAACCCAGGACCTTGTGATTGCTAGGCAAGCGCTCTACTGCCGAGCTAAATCCCCAACCCCCTGTCCCCTCTTTTGAAATGGTCCTTGAATCGCAGATGGTAGGAACCGTGATGTTGATGTATCTATTGAAGCTGGGTTCCCCATGATCCATAGATCTCTGTATTGTGCCCAGCTTTCTTCTTGCTGTAAAGAAAAACTTCTTTGATGAGAGATGGGAGGTATACTATCTGCGGATATATAAATAACATTTAGAACGTAGCAAGGGATTTTATTGGCCTAGCAATAGAGTAGTAGAATCTTTTCTAAGGTGCAGGTTTCAGTACCAAGCATGATTTCTGTTCTGTTGAGTGGGCCTTAATTCCAATTCGACAGCTGTTGGTTGGTTCCCCCCAGCATTGGAGTGCCACTTACTGCACCTGTAGCCTCTGTTTGGTTCATAGGTGTTGCAGAGTGAGTAGGCAATTATTTCCTTCCCTTGGCTGCTTGCAGTCATATATCTGGTACCGTGGAAGCTAGACAACAGGGAAGAGTCAGGTTAGGTAAAGCTTGAATCACCTGAGTCCTGTGTCTTAAGTGGGCTATACTTCAACAACCAGGGCTTATCTCCATCCCTGAGAGCCAACCAAGGGCTACATCAATAATCTATAAGTTTTGGGAGCCACTTGAACTATACCAATAAACTATTTGAAAGGGAGTTTCTCATGCCTGATACTGAGTGTTTTTTGCTGGCCCAAGTGGGGTTATTTGTCTCTCTTTCCCTGCCCTGCTATCCATTTGAAGCTCCCTCTCTGGTTTTCCATTTTCCACATCATATTACCTCTATCCTGCTATTTTCCTCTCAAATCCCACCCTCTCAAACTTTCCTAGTTTCTGTGGATACTCTATGTTGTATATTTACATCAGAAGGTTTGGAACTGGGTACCTCAGATAAGAGAGAACTTGCAATGTTTGTCTTTCTGGGTCTGGGTTACTCCACTTATCTATAGACCATTATTTTATTCTTCTTTACAACTCAGTAGTATTCCATTGTGTATATGTACTGCATTTTCAGTATCAGTTCTTATATGGAAAGACATTTAGGCTGTAGCTATTGTGAATAGGCATCCAGGAAGTGTGAGTATCTACGGAGTAGATCCTTTGGGTGTATGCCCAAGAGTAGTATGCCTGGATCATTGGGTAGAAGATATACTTTTAGTTTTTGAAGATTCTACATATTAAAATTCAGAGTGGCTGTACCAATTTGCATTCCTCCCAAAAATGAATGAAGGATCCTCTTTCCCTAGAACCTCACCAGCACGTGTTGTCAGTGGTTCTGTTGATCTTTGCTATTCTGACTGTGGGAAGATGTTTTAATTTGCATTTCCCTGATTTCTAGGGATGACGAACACTCAAGGTAAGAGGGAAATGTAAGTTAGGCCATTACAATGCAATGTGTTCAGTGAGTTCTAGATCTTCACACTGTGCTCGTTCTGACTTAGTGGTAAGCATTGGAGGACAGAATTCAAACTTCAGGTCAATCTACTTTATGATGATTTTCTTTCACTTTTTGCTTGGAGTCCCATTCTTCATAGATGCTAGGCATTACCAGTAAGTTTCCTGATTTGCTTATTAAAATAGATGCTATCTATAGTAGTTACCTGTGGCTGTGTGACAATGTGTAGCTATTGAAAGGAGCTCTGATGGATTAATTTTACCTAAAATCTGCTGGTTACAAAGTTGAGAGGAGTTAGATATGTTGTTAAGGTTTCTCAAGCTGGGACTGCAGTCTCAAGGCTTGCCTAGGGCGAGAGGACCTGTTTCCAAGATGGCACACTCACAAGGCTTTGGCACAAAACCTAGATTTGTTCCCATGTGAACTGCCTAACAGTACTCACTTCATGGCAATTGGCTTCTTTCAGAGAAAGTGATGTAAGAACAAGAGGACCATAAGGAATTGCAGTGATTTAATCTCTGAAGTTATATGCATTTCTGGTGCTATATTTTATTCATCAGAAGGGAGTCTTGAAGCCTAGCCCATAGTCAATGGAGGATAATTAGAACTTCTTAGAATCTCTTAAAGTTGGAATAGTAAAAAAGTGACATTCTGTAAACCCTCCATAATGGACTTATAGCACAGAACATGCTCTGTCCTGTTTTGTGAGCTTTATAGACTGACAGCACAACTCAGAAAGGATATGGGAAGTGAGGGAAGAACAATAAGAATTGGGAAAATGTGTAAGTGTTTATGAGTTCAGCATAAGATAAAGATGTCCACGGCTTGCAGATGTTTTGTACTGTGGGTACAAACCAAAGAGTTTTATATTGTAGGATAATATTGTAGAAATTACGAAGAATGGAAAAAAGAGGAAAAGGGAAAAAGCAAATGATATTTTAAATATCTTTGTGTGAACAGCAAGAGGATGAGAAAAGGAAAGAAAATACTCTAAGGACCAGGCTTGAAACTAGTCAGTTTGCTGCCATGTTATAAATGTGAACTCATTTCAAGTATGCAAAGATGGATACAGAAAATGTGGTACATCTACACAATGGAGTACTACTCAGCTATCAAAAACAATGGTGTCATGAAATTCATAGGCAAATGGATGGAACTAGAAAATATCATCTAGAGTGAGGTAACCCAATCACAAACACATATACATGGTATGCACTCACTGATAAGTGGATATTAGGCCAAAATCTCGGAGTACCCAAGATATAATTCCAAGACCACATGAAGCTCAAGAAGAAGAAATACCAAAGTATGGATGCTTCAGTCCTTCTTAGAAGGGGGAACAAAAATATTCCTAGGAGGAAATATGGAGACAAAGTTTGGAGCAGAGACTGAAGGAAAGGCCATCCAGAGACTGTCCTATCTGGGGATGCAGTCCATATAAATACAGCCACCAAACCCAGACAATATTGCTGATGCCAAGAAGTGCATGCTGACAGGAACCTGATATAGCTGTCTTCTGAGAGGCTCTGCCAGAGCATGACAAATACAGAGGAGAATGCTAGCAGCAAACCATTGAACTGAGAAAGGGGTCCCCGTTGGAGGAATTAGAGAAAGGATTGAAGGTGTTGAAGGGGCTTACATCCCCATAGGAACAACAATATCAACCAACTAGAGCTCTCAGATACTATACCACTACCCAAAGACTACACATGGACAGACCCATGGCTCCATCTGCATATGTAGCAGAGGATAGCCTTATTGGGCACGAATAGGAGGAGAAGCCCTTGGTCCTGCCAAGGCTAGACTCCCCAATATAGGGGAATGTCAGGGGGTAGAGGCGGGAAGGGGGATGGTTGGGGAGGGGGTACACCCTTATAGAAGAAGGGGAGGGGGATGTGATAGGGGGTTTATGGATGGGAAACCAGGAAAAGGAATAACATTTGAAATATAAATAAAAAATATCCCCGAAAAAGTATGCAAAGGAAGGATTTTCAAAGTCTTAGTGGTATAATATCTGGATATGATTATTTTAATGCATATTTATAGTGATTCAAGTGTTAATGCTGAGTGGAATGAATTGAGATTGAAGACTAAGCAATTTATGATTAAGCAGCTGGAGAAAAGCAATTTTGGTTTTTTTTAAGCTAAGTTATTTGGAAACAAAATAGTTTTTACAGACAGAGTATATCACTGAGTCATTGATGATCAAGCTATATACAGAATGAAGCCATTAAAAAGTAGACTATAAATGTCTAATACCAAAGAAGACATATTTGAAATGGTATCTATCTCCCTTACTAAAGTTGCTTTTATAGAATAAACAGAGAGATATTTCTTAACAGGCTTGTCTTATGTATACATACCAGAAGCATAATTGCAGGTGAAGGTGACATACTAGACCTGTAAACTATGTGATAAGATGTGTGTGTTGCTGTATCTGTATAGGTCAGATCAAGTCTATAACTAAAGATAATATAGCTCAAATATGGCTACTTTATCACTTAGAAGTTAGAGTTGATGCATTCAAGCAGAATATATAGAATATTTACATTTATAGTGCTCAGATAATGTAAAGACTAAAAAGAAAGAGGACTACTGTAGGGAGACAGGTAGAAGAATCAGGTAAGAAGAACCATGTGTCAAATTAGCTGTGACTGTCCCCAAGGGAAATTTAAAAATGGCAACTAGCTTGAGAAAGGCAGAAAGAATATAGGCTTTCAAGAAAGTTAGTGGAGGCCTTGCATAGGAGTCTGGATTTACTCTCCAGTTTTAAAGGTGAAGACTACTGATGGCTGTTCCTAAACAAAACAAAACAAAACAACCCTTCACCCCAAACAGAAACAAAACAAATAAAATAAAAATATGAGAGTTGATGTTTACAGAGGAAGTTTTATTTATTTTTTCATACCCAGGAGCTGATTTTTGATCTGCTTTCCAATACAAAAAGAATCTATATTCCATTTTTAGGTTGGATTATTTAGTTTGTTGATTTCTAATTTATTGAGTTATTTTATACATTTTGGATATTAGCACTCTGTCAGATGTAGAGTTATTGAAAATCCTTTCCTATTTTGTGAGTTACTGCTTTGTCCTAGTTATAATATCCTTTGCCTTTCAGAAGCTTTTCAGTTTCATGAGGTCCCATTAATTGATTGTTACTCTTAGTGCCTATGCAATTGGTGTTCTATTCGGGAAGTTGTCTCCTGTGCTAATGTATTCATGACTCTTCCACACTTTCCCTTCTATCAGGTTCAGTGTATTGGCTTTATATTGAGGTATTTGATCCACTTGGATTTAAGTTTTGTTCAGGATGATAAATATGGATCTGTTTGCATTCTTCTACACATAGACATCCATTGTTGAAGATTCTTTTTTTCCATTGTATGTTTCTGGCTTCTCTGTAAAAAACCAGGTGTCCATAGATGTGTAGATTTACACCTAGGTCTTCATTTCAATTCCTCTGGTCAACTTGTCTATTTTATGCCAACACCGTGCAATTTCTATTACTGAAACTCTGTACTAGAGTACAGCTTGAAATCATGGACGGTGATACCTCTGGAAGTTCTTTTATGGCATAGGATTGTTTTAGATAGTCTGGGTTTTTTCTTTTTCAATGTGAAGTTGAATATTGTTCTTTCAATGACTGTAAAGAACCAAATTGGAATTTTGATGGGGGGAGGTGCATTGAATTTGTAGATGGGAGAATGGCCATTTTTGCTATGTTAATCCTACTTATCCATGAGCATGGGGGATCTAAACAGAATTCTCAGCAGAGGAATCTCAATTGGCCAAGAAATACTTAAAGAAATGCTCAACATCTCTAGCCACCCATAAAATGCAAATAAAAACTAATGAGATGCCATCTTATAACTCTCAGAATGGCTAAATCAAAACCACAAGTGACAGCTCATGCTGGTGAGGATGTGGAATAAAGGGAACTTAACTCCACTGATAGTGTGATTGCAAGCTGGGATAAAAAGGGTACAGACACTTGGTAAGTCAATATGGCTGTTTCTCAGAGAATTAGGAATCATTGCACCTCAAGACCCAGCGATACCACTCCTGAACGTATACCCAAAGGATGCTTCATTATGTCACAAGGACACTTGCTCGACTATGCTTATAGCAGCTTTATTTATGATAGCCAGAAACTGCAAACAACTACATGGATAAAGAAAATGTGGTACATTTATACAATGGAGTATTACTCCGCTGTTAAAAAGAATGACATCATGAAATTTGTAGGCAAATTGATAGAACTAGGAAAAAATTATCCTGACTGAGGCAACCTAGACTTAGGAAGACAAACATGGTATGTACTCACTCATAAGTGGATATTAACTATAAAGTAAAAGACAGTCATGCTACAATCCACACACCCAAAGAGGCTATGTAACAAGGAGAGTTTAAGGGAGGATGCAAGGATCTCCTTGGGAAAAGCAAATAGATTCATCTGGTGGATTATGGGTGTATGGGGTTGGGAACATGAAAGATCATGTTGGGGGTGGGAGGGAGAAAATACTGGGAGAGATCACTAGAATTAGGAAGAATTTTGGGGTGAAGCGTAAAGCTAAACTAATGGAAACTCTATGTAATCTATAAAAGTAGCCCCAACAAAGACTCATAGGAATGGGAGACATGGATACTGAACCAGCCCAGGTAAGGCCTCAAGCGGAGGGATTGGGACAAAACCTTCAACCTACAGTTTGTCTTGCCTGCAGGGTATTTTGGTACCAGAGCCTAGGAGATTCATCATCAAAGAGACCAGAGAGATTCCATCCAGCAACTGATGTGAGCAGATGCAGAGGAACATAGCTAAATATTAGGTGGAGCTCCGGAAGTCCTTTGGAAAAGGGGAGGAAGGATCAGATGAACTAGAGGGCCTGGGACACCATGAAACATGCTCACAGAGTCAACTGACTGAGACTCATGAAAGCTTGAAGAGATCAGGGCGCCTGTAGAGGTCTGACTTAGGTCCATGATATGGCCGAGTAGCATGGTGTTCTTGTGGGAATCCTAACAAAGGGAACAGAGGCTTCCCTGACTCTTTCGCATACTCATGGGACCCTTTTCCTCCCACTGAGTTGCCATATCCAGCCTGATGGGATGGTATGTGATGGTCTTTATTGTAGCTTGCTATGTCGTGTTTGGTTGATGTCCCTGGGAGGCCTCCTTTTTTCTGAGGAGAGGCAGAGATGAATGGTTCTAGGAGAGAGGGGGTTGGAGGGGAGAGAGTAGGAGTAAGGGAGGGAGGGGAAACTTCAGTAGGGATGTAATATATGAGAGAGGAATAAAGAATATCTACAAAACCAAAAGAAAGAACGTCAGTTTTTATTATAAAAATAATAAATTTAGAAAAATGTAAACTGTGCAAGGAACAGTGGGGTCAAGGACTCAGTTCAGAGGAAGGGCGCTGCCTATGATGTGTAAGGTACAGAGCAGGGCCCCCAGGTAACCTAAAGCCACAACCTAAGCACAAAACAATAAAACTCCACTGTCAGAAGTAACGTTTTAACAGTCATGCTTTACTATTTATGCACATGCTTAAAATGGATCTTTTGAAAGTAACTTCACATACTGCTTATCATATTGGATATTATAGCATGATTTTTGTCATTAAAGATGCTTTGTGAGCATCATTAAAAATATTAGCTAGGATTTTTTTTGCACCTAAAGGAGTATTCATTTTTGATATAAATATCTACTGGATTATATTATAATACAAATGTAAAATAGATAATACATGCATACATTTTTGATAGTTAAAATGTTTTACATTCTATGCTTACCAATTCTATCACAGAAATTCTGCTATGTGCTTTGCATAAATTATAATTACACTTACAAGTAGCCTCTTATTATTGCTGTTATATTCATCCATTGATAAACAGCCCACGTTCTACTAGGTGCTAAGTTTGGAACTGGAACTCAAACAAGGCAAATGACTCGAGTCTTCCTTCTTTAACCCATACATTTTACATTATATACTAAGTCATGCACTGGTAGGTAAGTGGTAAAAATGTCAGCCAGAGTCTCTGTCCCCTCTAAGCTATAGTGTGATAATGAAAGAGGTCTTAACCAAACAACTATTACCGTGAACATATAATTACAAACTGAAAGCAGTGTATTCACAAAGACATGGGCCTGTCAGGGACTGAATAAACAGGTTGGGTAAGGCTCTGAAGGAGTGGTGACACAATCTAAGGTCTAAAGATTGATGGAAGGGAAAAAGATGTGCCTTAGACAGAGGAAGCAGCCTGGGGCAAGGCCTTAGGGTGGGAGGACCAGGTATACTCTGGCACAGAATGCAGTATACTGTTAAGACTCTTGGGGATGGGGCTGGTGAGATGGCTCAGTGGTTAAGAGCACTCACTGTTCTTCCAGAGGTCCTGGATCCAATTTTCAGCAACTGCATGGTGGCTCACAACAATCTGTGATGGGATCTGATGCCCTCTTCTGGTGTGTCTGAAGGCAGCTACAGTGTGCTCATATACACAGAATAAAAAATCTGGAAAAAAAAAAGATTGATGGGGATAAGTTGTGGCTAAGTCTGTGGGATATGCCGAGTATTTTTATCCTTACTTAAAAGACATCAGGAATCTCAAAGGGAGGAGATGTACTAGCTTTGTACCTTTTTACTTTTTTTTTTCAGAGCTGAGGACCGAACCCAGGGCCTTGCGCTTGCTAAGCAAGCGCTCTACCACTGAGCTAAATCCCCAACCCCAGCTTTGTACTTTTTAAGACGTCTTTCTGCCATGTGGCAGATACACTAGATGGTCTCAGAAGGTAGGTAGGGTAGAATTCTTTGAAGACTTTAATGAAGCCAGAAATTAATAATAGCTTGATCTAATGTGTGGGTAGAAAGACCTGACTGGATTCCATAACTGTTTAATAGGTAAAGTTGGAAATAGCGATTGTACTATTTACTTTTCTGTTGCTGTGACAAAACACCATGACCAAGGCAACTTAGAGAAGCAAGGATTTATTTAGTGCTTACTGTTTGACAGGGCTAGGAGTCCATAAATGTTCTGGTTGGGGAACACGGCAACAGGCAGGCAGGCATGAAGATTAACACTGGAGCAACAACGGAGGAAGCAAAGAGAGCTGACTTGCAATGTCTTTTGAAACCTTACAGCCTGCACCCACTGACATGCTTCTTCCAGCAAGGCCTCACCACTTTATACTCCCCAAACAGCTACCGAGTGCTTATTAAATATTCAGATGCCTGAGTCTTATTGGGGCCGTCTCATTCAAGCTACCACAATGATGTAACTCATTGTGTGAGATGCTCTGAGTTGTGATACAGAACGTCGTAAGAAGACATGGCTAACATGACCATGTTTTCTCCCTTAGACTGGGGAGATGATGAATACTTACTGAAGGGCTGAGTGCACGGTTGGCTGTGAGACATGGGGCAGTAGTCATTTCCATAAGACTTCCTCGGTGTGGATGAAATTGTCCTGGGTAAAGATCAAGTGTAAGGGGAATGTGGCTCCGGGGAGAACAAGGTCATGGGAAAAGAATTAGAGTTTGGAAAAGTTGTTGCAGTCAGTGTTCCTTAGAGGGCATGTTGGCTGCAGTCAGCGTTCCTGAGGCCACTGAGGGCACCTGGAAGGTGGCGATGAGGAATTTATGGAGAATCCGTGAGCTCTGGGGTACAGCTCTGCAGTCGACACCTGTTGCTGGAGACAGGGAAGGCTGAGCACTGTGTGGACCCATGGTTAGGATTACAAGGCAGATGAGGTGAAAGCCAGAGAGCCAGATGTAGATACACAAGTAGACAAGCACAGTATTGTAAAAATATAAACACTCGCTTCAAATCCCAGGGGTGCATTTTACTCATAAGCATCTGCTCTCATTCCCACTGTTTGTTTTGGATGGTCTCCTGGAAGAGCTGTCCCATCACAGTAAGAGTAACTTTCAGGCTTTTTTCTTGAAACTTAAGTTTTCAAAGAGGTTTCTGTAATCCTATTTTTTTTTCAATATGAAAGAGGAAGCTCTAATTTTTTGTTCTTTGCATTTTGACAAGGAAGAGAAGGCATCCATTCATTTCTTGCAATGTATTACCCTTCCAGCTGCGCCATGTTGTGAGTGATTTTCCTTGGTTAAGATCCACAGGATAAGACTTCCTCATTGCTTCAGATTAGTTTTGAGATTTTTGTCTGGTTTTCCCATTTGGGGATCTAAAAGAGACTTCCTCTGGCCAAGCACTAAGACGTTATTCCATATACTCTCATCTTAAGGGAGTGGATAACTTTGGGGTCAAAGAGTCACAAGAGGAGGGAGATGCCTAGGGACAAAAGAAACAGTCTTACCCCCAGTGGAGGGAGAGATAATAGAGGAAGAGTAAAAGCAAGCTTTAGGGCTGAGATACAGTACAGGGTACACATAGCAACAGCCAGAAAGCCATAAGGAAGAATATCATTTCTGGTGTTGTAAGTAGCTGCAAGATAGTTCTGGGCCATAAGTGATGGGATCTGAATGTCTTTGTAAAGAAGTCACCCTGCGGGTTTGGGGATTTAGCTCAGTGGTAGAGCGCTTGCCTAGAAAGCACAAGGCCCTGAGTTTGGTCCCCAGCTCCGGAAAAAAAAAAAAAAGAAAAAAAAAGAAGTCACCCTGCTTTAAGTGGCACTGATAGGACAGAGAGAAGCTGAGCTACTAGTTCTCAGTTCAAAGGGCAGAAGTGGGTTGTAAAGCAAGGACGTGCTGGGGACAGGGAGGTGATGGCAGCAAGCCCTTCAATCAGTTCTTGCTATACTGATGTTTAGAGAGGTTACTGGAGACACTGTAGAGTGCCTGAGGCATCACATGGACTCAGAGGTAGAACTGGTAAGTAATCTACATTAATTACAATGTGTTCCTCAAGGCTAAGAGTATTGAAGGCTGGGGAGGAACTAGGCTTAGGTACTTTGAGAACCACCTCTCTGGTCTGAAAAAAGTCTTCTCCCTACTCTCTGTATGTGTTTATAGGCTGTACGTCCAGGTTTCTCCTGTCTGTCAGGCTTGACTCCCAGCCTTGTCTATTTATTCCCTCTAAGGATCATCTCTTGGGGCATATATTTTTGGCAGATATGAAGAATTAAGACTTTAGATCACTCTCTGCCTCTTTTCCTTTCTACTACTTATGGAGTGTGTGAGAGGGGTTTCCAATATATTTTTTTTTGCATTCTTATCTACAAATGATGTCATCAGACAAATCACTCCACAATTTTGATTATATATATATCAGGTTTATGATTCTGTGATTAATTTCCCAGTGGTTGCCAAATCTTATTCATATTCAAAAAAGAATGTGTTTTTTAAATTTAATTTTCTGGATGTCAGAGCTCTTGGACTTAAGTTTTATCCTCCTCCCAACTGTGTTTATTTAGAAATCCCAGTTCTTATTACAAGTTAGCCCCATGAGCTTTGAGATGCTCTCGAGTGTATAGTAATTTAATGTAGATTTCTTATCTTTGAGTCTGTGTGAGACCTCAGTCCCTGCTGTTTACATTAAACACTGTTTCTGCACACCCCCACTGCTGAGCTCTCTGTGGCTGTAGGCTACTCTGAAATGAACTGTTGCATGGAATTGCTGCAGCACGTGACTTTGTGTGGGTCCTGTTAGGAATTTTTTAGTCTGACAAAGGACTTTGCGAGTTGTGAAAGCCTGGGTAGAGCTGCATTTCTTTGCAGTTTATCAGTTATTTACTGAGCATTAGTGACAAGTTACCTCGTACTCAGTAATCACTGTTTACTGAATTTAGAGCTTGCAACATGTAGTTACTTAAGACGTAGTTTTTTTTTTTTTTTTTTTTGTTGTGAATGTTTTGAACATTTTTATTTTTTTATTAACTTGAGTATTTCTTATATACATTTCGAGTGTTATTCCCTTTCCCGGTATCCGGGCAAACATCCCCCTCCCCCCTCCCCTTCCTTATGGGTGTTCCCCTCCCAACCCTCCCCCCATTGCCGCCCTCCCCCCACCAGTCTAGTTCACTGGGGGTTCAGTCTTAGCAGGACCCAGGGCTTCCCCTTCCACTGGTGCTCTTACTAGGATATTCATTGCTACCTATGAGGTCAGAGTCCAGGGTCAGTCCATGTATAGTCTTTTTTTTTTTTTTTTTTTTTTTTTTTTATTAACTTGAGTATTTCTTATATACATTTCGGGTGTTATTCCCTTTCCCGGTTTCCGGGCAAACATCCCCCTCCCCCCTCCCCTTCCTTATGGGTGTTCCCCTCCCAACCCTCCCACCATTGCCGCCCTCCCCCCATAGACTAGTTCACTGGGGGTTCAGTCTTAGCAGGACCCAGGGCTTCCCCTTCCACTGGTGCTCTTACTAGTATATTCATTGCTACCTATGGGGTCAGAGTCCAGGGTCAGTCCATGTATAGTCTTTAGGTAGTGGCTTAGTCCCTGGAGGCTCTGGTTGCTTGGCATTGTTGTACTTTTGGGGTCTCGAGCCCCTTCAAGCTCTTCCAGTTCTTTCTCTGATTCCTTCAATAGGGGACCTATTCTCAGTTCAGTGGTTTGCTGCTGGCATTCGCCTCTGTATTTGCTGTATTCTGGCTGTGTCTCTCAGGAGCGATCTACATCCGGCTCCTGTCGGTCTGCACTTCTTTGCTTCATCCATCTAGTCCAATTGGGTGGCTGTATATGTATGGGCCAAATGTGGGACAGGCTCTGAATGGGTGTTCCTTCAGTCTCTGTTTTAATCTTTGCCTCTCCCTTCCCTGCCAAGGGTATTCTTTTTCCTCATTTAAAGAAGGAGTGAAGCATTCACATTTTGATCATCCGTCTTGAGTTTCGTTTGTTCTAGGGATCTAGGGTAATTCAAGCATTTGGGCTAATAGCCACTTATCAATGAGTGCATACCATGTATGTCTTTCTGTGATTGGGTTAGTTCACTCAGGATGATATTTTCCAGTTCCAACCATTTGCCTACGAATTTCATAAACTCGTTGTTTTTGATAGCTGAGTAATATTCCATTGTGTAGATGTACCACATTTTCTGTATCCATTCCTCTGTTGAAGGGCATCTGGGTTCTTTCCAGTTTCTGGCTATTATAAATAAGGCTGCAATGAACATAGTGGAGCACGTGTCTCTTTTATATGTTGAGGCATCTTTTGGGTATATGCCCAAGAGAGGTAGAGCTGGATCCTCAGGCAGTTCAATGTCCAATTTTCTGAGGAACCTCCAGACTGATTTCCAGAATGGTTTTACCAGTCTGCAATCCCACCAACAATGGAGGAGTGTTCCTCTTTCTCCACATCCTCGCCAGCATCTGCTGTCACCTGAGTTTTTGATCTTAGCCAATCGCACTGGTGTGAGGTGAAATCTCAGGGTTGTTTTGATTTGCATTTCCCTTATGACTAAAGATGTTGAACATTTCTTTAGGTGTTTCTCAGCCATTCGGCATTCCTCAGCTGTGAATTCTTTGTTTAGCTCTGAACCCCATTTTTTAATAGGGTTATTTGTTTCCCTGCGGTCTAACTTCTTGAGTTCTTTGTATATTTTGGATATAAGGCCTCTATCTGTTGTAGGGTTGGTAAAGATCTTTTCCCAATCTGTTGGTTGCCGTTTTGTCCTAACCACAGTGTCCTTTGCCTTACAGAAGCTTTGCAGTTTTATGAGATCCCATTTGTCAATTCTTGATCTTAGAGCATAAGCCATTGGTGTTTTGTTCAGGAAATTTTTTCCAGTGCCCATGTGTTCCAGATGCTTCCCTAGTTTTTCTTCTATTAGTTTGAGTGTGTCTGGTTTGATGTGGAGGTCCTTGATCCACTTGGACTTAAGCTTTGTACAGGGTGATAAGCATGGATCGATCTGCATTCTTCTACATGTTGCCCTCCAGTTGAACCAGCACCATTTGCTGAAAATGCTATCTTTTTTCCAATGGATGGTTTTGGCTCCTTTGTCAAAAATCAAGTGACCATAGGTGTGTGGGTTCATTTCTGGGTCTTCAATTCTATTCCATTGGTCTATCTGTCTGTCTCTGTACCAATACCATGCAGTTTTTATCACTATTGCTCTGTAATACTGCTTGAGTTCAGGGATAGAGATTCCCCCTGAAGTCCTTTGATTGTTGAGGATAGTTTTAGCTATCCTGGGTTTTTTGTTATTCCAGATGAATTTGCAAATTGTTCTGTCTAACTCTTTGAAGAATTGGATTGGTATTTTGATGGGGATTGCATTGAATCTGTAGATCGCTTTTGGTAAAATGGCCATTTTTACTATATTAATCCTGCCAATCCATGAGCATGGGAGATCTTTCCATCTTCTGAGGTCTTCTTCAATTTCTTTCTTCAGTGTCTTGAAGTTCTTATTGTACAGATCTTTTACTTGCTTGGTTAAAGTCACACCGAGGTACTTTATATTATTTGGGTCTATTATGAAGGGTGTCGTTTCCCTAATTTCTTTCTCGGCTTGTTTCTCTTTTGTATAGAGGAAGGCAACTGATTTATTTGAGTTAATTTTATACCCAGCCACTTTGCTGAAGTTGTTTATCAGCTTTAGTAGTTCTCTGGTGGAACTTTTGGGATCACTTAAATATACTATCATATCATCTGCAAATAGTGATATTTTGACCTCTTCTTTTCCGATCTGTATCCCTTTGATCTCCTTTTGTTGTCTGATTGCTCTGGCTAGAACTTCAAGAACTATATTGAATAAGTAGGGAGAGAGTGGGCAGCCTTGTCTAGTCCCTGATTTTAGTGGGATTGCTTCAAGTTTCTCTCCATTTAGTTTAATGTTAGCAACTGGTTTGCTGTATATGGCTTTTACTATGTTTAGGTATGGGCCTTGAATTCCTATTCTTTCCAGGACTTTTATCATGAAGGGGTGCTGAATTTTGTCAAATGCTTTCTCAGCATCTAATGAAATGATCATGTGGTTCTGTTCTTTCAGTTTGTTTATATAATGGATCACGTTGATGGTTTTCCGTATATTAAACCATCCCTGCATGCCTGGGATGAAGCCTACTTGATCATGGTGGATGATTGTTTTGATGTGCTCTTGAATTCGGTTTGCCAGAATTTTATTGAGTATTTTTGCGTCGATATTCATAAGGGAAATTGGTCTGAAGTTCTCTTTCTTTGTTGTGTCTTTGTGTGGTTTAGGTATAAGAGTAATTGTAGCTTCGTAGAAGGAATTTGGTAGGGCTCCATCTGTTTCAATTTTGTGGAATAGTTTGGATAATATTGGTATGAGGTCTTCTATGAAGGTTTGATAGAATTCTGCACTAAACCCATCTGGACCTGGGCTCTTTTTGGTTGGGAGACCTTTAATGACTGCTTCTATTTCCTTAGGAGTTATGGGGTTGTTTAACTGGTTTATCTGTTCCTGATTTAACTTTGATACCTGGTATCTGTCTAGGAAATTGTCCATTTCCTGAAGATTTTCAAATTTTGTTGAATATAGGTTTTTATAGTAAGATCTGATGATTTTTTGAATTTCCTCTGAATCTGTAGTTATGTCTCCCTTTTCATTTCTGATTTTGTTAATTTGGACGCACTCTCTGTGTCCTCTCGTTAGTCTGGCTAAGGGTTTATCTATCTTGTTGATTTTCTCAAAGAACCAACTTTTGGTCCTGTTGATTCTTTCTATGGCCCTTTTTGTTTCTACTTGGTTGATTTCAGCTCTGAGTTTGATTATTTCCTGCCTTCTACTCCTCCTGGGTGTATTTGTTTCTTTTTGTTCTAGAGCTTTTAGGTGTGCTGTCAAGCTTCTGACATATGCTCTTTCCTGTTTCTTTCTGCAGGCACTCAGCGCTATGAGTTTTCCTCTTAGCACAGCTTTCATTGTGTCCCATAAGTTTGAGTATGTTGTATCCTCATTTTCATTAAATTCTAAAAAGTTTTTAATTTCTTTCTTTATTTCTTCCTTGACCAGGTTATCATTGAGTAGAGCATTGTTCAATTTCCACGTATATGTGGGCATTCTTCCCTTATTGTTATTGAAGACCAGTTTTAGGCCGTGGTGGTCTGATAGCACGCATGGGATTATTTCTATCTTTTTGTACCTGTTGAGGCCCGTTTTTTGACCAATTATATGGTCAATTTTGGAGAAAGTACCATGAGGAGCTGAGAAGAAGGTATATCCTTTTGCTTTAGGATAGAATGTTCTATAAATATCCGTTAAGTCCATTTGGCTCATGACTTCTCTTAGTCTGTCGACATCACTGTTTAATTTCTGTTTCCATGATCTGTCCATTGATGAGAGTGGGGTGTTAAAATCTCCCACTATTATTGTGTGAGGTGCAATGTGTGTTTTGAGCTTTAGTAAGGTTTCTTTTACGTATGTAGGTGCCCTTGTATTTGGGGCATAGATATTTAGGATTGAGAGTTCATCTTGGTGGATTTTTCCTTTGATGAATATGAAGTGTCCTTCCTTATCTTTTTTGATGACTTTTAGTTGGAAATTGATTTTATTTGATATTAGAATGGCTACTCCAGCTTGCTTCTTCTGACCATTTGCTTGGAAAGTTGTTTTCCAGCCTTTCACTCTGAGGTAGTGTCTGTCTTTGTCTCTGAGGTGTGTTTCCTGTAGGCAGCAGAATGCAGGGTCCTCGTTGCGTATCCAGTTTGTTAATCTATGTCTTTTTATTGGGGAGTTGAGGCCATTGATATTGAGAGATATTAAGGAATAGTGATTATTGCTTCCCGTTATATTCATATTTGGATGTAAGGTTATGTTTGTGTGCTTTCATTCTCTTTGTTTTGTTGCCAAGACGATTAGTTTCTTGCTTCTTCTAGGGTATAGCTTGCCTCCTTATGTTGGGCTTTACCATTTATTATCCTTTGTAGTGCTGGATTTGTAGAAAGATATTGTGTAAATTTGGTTTTGTCATGGAATATCTTGGTTTCTCCATCAATGTTAATTGAGAGTTTTGCTGGATACAGTAACCTGGGCTGGCATTTGTGTTCTCTTAGGGTCTGTATGACATCAGTCCAGGATCTTCTGGCCTTCATAGTTTCTGGCGAGAAGTCTGGTGTGATTCTGATAGGTCTCCCTTTATATGTTACTTGACCTTTTTCCCTTACTGCTTTTAATATTCTTTCTTTATTTTGTGCGTTTGGTGTTTTGACAATTATGTGACGGGAGGTGTTTCTTTTCTGGTCCAATCTATTTGGAGTTCTGTAGGCTTCTTGTATGCCTATGGGTATCTCTTTTTTTAGGTTAGGGAAGTTTTCTTCTATGATTTTTTGAAGATATTTACTGGTCCTTTGAGCTGGGAGTCTTCACTCTCTTCTATACCTATTATCCTTAGGTTTGATCTTCTCATTGAGTCCTGGATTTCCTGTATGTTTTGGACCAGTAGCTTTTTCCGCTTTACATTATCTTTGACAGTTGTGTCAATGATTTCTAGGGAATCTTCTGCTCCTGAGATTCTCTCTTCCATCTCTTGTATTCTGTTGGTGAAGCTTGTATCTACAGCTCCTTGTCTCTTCTTTTGGTTTTCTATATCCAGGGTTGTTTCCATGTGTTCTTTCTTGATTGCTTCTATTTCCATTTTTAATTCCTTCATCTGTTTGATTGTGTTTTCCTGGAATTCTTTCAGGGATTTTTGCCATTCCTCTTTGTAGGCTTCTACTTGTTTATTAATGATTTCCTGTGTTTCCCTAAGTGTGTTCATGTCTTTCTTGAAGTCCTCCAGCATCATGATCAAATATGATTTTGAAACTAGATCTTGCTTTTCTGGTGTGTTTGGATATTCCATGTTTGTTTTGGTGGGAGAATTGGGCTCCGATGATGGCATGCAGTCTTGGTTTCTGTTGCTTGGGTTCCTGCGCTTGCCTCTCGCCATCAGATTATCTCTAGTGTTACTTTGTTCTGCTATTTCTGACAGTGGGTAGACTGACCTATAAGCCTGTGTGTCAGGAGTGCTGTAGACCTGTTTTCCTCTCTTTCAGTCAGTTATGGGGACAGTGTGTTCTGCTTTCGGGCGTGTAGTTTTTCCTCTCTACAGGTCTTCAGCTGTTCCTGTGGGCCTGTGTCTTGAGTTCACCAGGCAGCTTTCTTGCAGCAGAAAATTTGGTCTTACCTGTGGTCCCGAGGCTCAGGTTCGCTCGTGGGGTGCTGCCCAGGGGCTCTCTGCAGCGGCAGCAACCAGGAAGACCTGTGCCGCCCCTTCCGGGAGCTTCAGTGCACCAGGGTTCCAGATGGTCTTTGGCTTTTTCCTCTGGCGTCCGAGATGTGTGTTCAGGGAGCAGTCTCTTCTGGTTTCCCAGGCTTGTCTGCCTCTCTGAAGGTTTAGCTCTCCCTCCCACGGGATTTGGGTGCAGAGAACTGTTTATCCGGTCTGTTTCTTTCAGGATCCGGCGGTGTCTCAGGCGCAGAAGTCCTGCCGCTCCTGGGCCCTCCCCCACGGGAGCCCAGAGGCCTTATACAGTTTCCTCTTGGGCCAGGGATGTGGGCAGGGGTGAGCAGTGTTGGTGGTCTCTTCTGCTCTGCAGCCTCAGGAGTGCCCACCTGACCAGGCGGTTGGGTCTCTCTCTCACCGGGTCTCCATGTATAGTCTTTAGGTAGTGGCTTAGTCCCTGGAAGCTCTGGTTGCTTAGCATTGTTGTACATATGGGGTCTCGAGCCCCTTCAAGCTCTTCAAGTTCTTTCTCTGATTCTTTCAACAGGGGTCCTATTCTCAGTTCAGTGGTTTGCTGCTGGCATTCGCCTCTATATTTGCTGTATTCTGGCTGTGTCTCTCAGGAGCGATCTACATCCGGCTCCTGTTGGTCTGCACTTCTTTGCTTCATCCATCTTGTCTAATTGGGTGGCTGTATATGTATGGGCCACATGTGGGGCAGGCTCTGAATGGGTGTTCCTTAAGTCTCTGTTTTAATCTTTGCCTCTCTCTTCCCTGCCAAGGGTATTCTTGTTCCCCTTTTAAAGAAGGAGTGAAGCATTCACATTTTGATCATCCATCTTGAGTTTCATTTGTTCTAGGCATCTAGGGTAATTCAAGCATTTGGGCTAATAGCCACTTATCAATGAGTGCATACCATGTATGTCTTTCTGTGATTGGGTTAGCTCACTCAGGATGATATTTTCCAGTTCCAACCATTTGCCTACGAATTTCATAAAGTCGTTGTTTTTGATAGCTGAGTAATATTCCATTGTGTAGATGTACCACATTTTCTGTATCCATTCTTCTGTTGAAGGGCATCTGGGTTCTTTCCAGCTTCTGGCTATTATAAATAAGGCTGCAATGAACATAGTGGAGCACGTGTCTTTTTTATATGTTGGGGCATCTTTTGGGTATATGCCCAAGAGAGGTATAGCTGGATCCTCAGGCAGTTCAATGTCCAATTTTCTGAGGAACCTCCAGACTGATTTCCAGAGTGGTTTTACCAGTCTGCAATCCCACCAACAATGGAGGAGTGTTCCTCTTTCTCCACATCCTCGCCAGCATCCGTTGTCCCCTGAGTTTTTGATCATAGCCATTCTCACTGGTGTGAGGTGAAATCTCAGGGTTGTTTTGATTTGCATTTCCCTTATGACTAAAGATGTTGAACATTTCTTTAGGTGTTTCTCAGCCATTTGGCATTCCTCAGCTGTGAATTCTTTGTTTAGCTCTGAACCCCATTTTTAATAGGGTTATTTGTTTCCCTGCCGTCTAACTTCTTCAGTTCTTTGTATATTTTGGATATAAGGCCTCTATCTGTTGTAGGATTGGTAAAGACCTTTTCCCAATCTGTTGGTTGCCGTTTTGTCCTAACCACAGTGTCCTTAGCCTTACAGAAGCTTTGCAGTTTTATGAGATCCCATTTGTCGATTCTTGATCTTAGAGCATAAGCCATTGGTGTTTTGTTCAGGAAATTTTTTCCAGTGCCCATGTGTTCCAGATGCTTCCCTAGTTTTTCTTCTATTAGTTTGAGTGTGTCTGGTTTGATGTGGAGGTCCTTGATCCACTTGGACTTAAGCTTTGTACAGGTTGATAAGCATGGATCGATCTGCATTCTTCTATATGTTGACCTCCAGTTGAACCAGCACCATTTGCTGAAAATGCTATCTTTTTTCCATTTGATGGTTTTCGCTCCTTTGTCAAAAATCAAGTGACCATAGGTGTGTGGGTTCATTTCTGGGTCTTCAATTCTATTCCATTGGTCTATCTGTCTGTCTCTGTACCAATACCATGCAGTTTTTATCACTATTGCTCTGTAATACTGCTTGAGTTCAGGGATAGTGATTCCCCCTGAAGTCCTTTTATTGTTGAGGATAGCTTAAGGTATCCTGGGTTTTTTGTTATTCCAGATGAATTTGCAAATTGTTCTGTCTAACTCTTTGAAGAATTGGATTGGTATTTTGATGGGGATTGCATTGAATCTGTAGATTGCTTTTGGTAAAATGGCCATTTTTACTATATTAATCCTGCCAATCCATGAGCATGGGAGAGCTTTCCATCTTCTGAGGTCTTCTTCAATTTCTTTCCTCAGTGTCTTGAAGTTCTTATTGTACAGATCTTTTACTTGCTTGGTTAAAGTCACACCGAGGTACTTTATATTATTTGGGTCTATTATGAAGGGTGTCGTTTCCCTAATTTCTTTCTCGGCTTGTTTCTCTTTTGTGTAGAGGAAGGCAACTGATTTATTTGAGTTAATTTTATACCCAGCCACTTTGCTGAAGTTGTTTATCAGCTTTAGTAGTTCTCTGGTGGAACTTTTGGGATCACTTAAATATACTATCATGTCATCTGCAAATAGTGATATTTTGACCTCTTTTTTTCCGATCTGTATCCCCTTGATCTCCTTTTGTGTCTGATTGCTCTGGCTAGAACTTCAAGAACTATATTGAATAAGTAGGGAGAGAGTGGGCAGCCTTGTCTAGTCCCTGATTTTAGTGGGATTGCTTCAAGTTTCTCTCCATTTAGTTTAATGTTAGCAACTGGTTTGCTGTATATGGCTTTTACTATGTTCAGGTATGGGCCTTGAATTCCTATTCTTTCCAGGACTTTTATCATGAAGGGCTGTTGAATTTTGTCAAATGCTTTCTCAGCGTCTAATGAAATGATCATGTGGTTTTGTTCTTTCAGTTTGTTTATATAATGGATCACGTTGATGGTTTTCCGTATATTAAACCATCCCTGCATGCCTGGGATGAAGCCTACTTGGTCATGGTGGATGATTGTTTTGATGTGCTCTTGGATTCGGTTTGCCAGAATTTTGTTGAGTATTTTTGCGTCGATATTCATAAGGGAAATTGGTCTGAAGTTCTCTTTCTTTGTTGGGTCTTTGTGTGGTTTAGGTATAAGAGTAATTGTGGCTTCGTAGAAGGTATTCGGTAGTGATCCATCTGTTTCAATTTTGTGGAATAGTTTGGATAATATTGGTATGAGGTCTTCTCTGAAGGTTTGGTAGAATTCTGCACTAAACCCGTCTGGACCTGGGCTCTTTTTGGTTGGGAGACCTTTAATGACTGCTTCTATTTCCTTAGGAGTTATGGGGTTGTTTAACTTGTTTATCTGTTCCTGATTTAACTTCAGTACCTGGTGTCTGTCTAGGAAATTGTCCATTTCCTGAAGATTTTCAAGTTTTGTTGAATATAGGTTTTTGTAGTAAGATCTGATGATTTTTTGAATTTCCTCTGAATCTGTTGTTATGTCTCCCTTTTCATTTCTGATTTTCTTAATTTGGACGCACTCTCTGTGTCCTCTCATTAGTCTGGCTAAGGGTTTATCTATCTTGTTGATTTTCTCAAAGAACCAACTTTTTCTATTCTTTCTATGGTCCTTTTTGTTTCTACTTGGTTGATTTCAGCTCTGAGTTTGATTATTTCCTGCCTTCTACTCCTCCTGGGTGTATTTGCTTCTTTTTGTTCTAGAGCTTTTAGGTGTGCTGTCAAGCTTCTGACATATGCTCTTTCCTGTTTCTTTCTGCAGGCACTCAGCGCTAGGAGTTTTCCTCTTAGCACAGCTTTCATTGTGTCCCATAAGTTTGGGTATGTTGTACCTTCATTTTCATTAAATTCTAAAAAGTTTTTAATTTCTTTCTTTATTTCTTCCTTGACCAGGTTATCATTGAGTAGAGCATTGTTCAATTTCCAAGTATATGTGGGCATTCTTCCTTGATTGTTATTGAAGACCAGTTTTAGGCCGTGGTGGTCTGATAGCACGCATGGGATTATTTCTATCTTTCTGTACCTGTTGAGACCCATTTTTTGACCAATTATATGGTCAATTTTTGAGAAAGTACCATGAGGAGCTGAGAAGAAGTTATATCCTTTTGCTTTAGGATAGAATGTTCTATTAATATCCGTTAAGTCCATTTGGCTCAGGACTTCTCTTAGTCTTTCTACATCTCTGTTTAATTTCTGTTTCCATGATCTGTCCATTGATGAGAGTGGGGTGTTGAAATCTCCCACTATTATTGTGTGAGGTGCAATGTCTGTTTTGAGCTTTAGTAAGGTTTCTTTTACATATGTAGGTGCCCTTGTATTTGGGGCATAGATATTTAGGATTGAGAGTTCATCTTGGCGGATTTTTCCTTTGATGAATATGAAGTGTCCTTCCTTATCTTTTTTGATGACTTTTAGTTGAAAATTGATTTTATTTGATATTAGAATGCCTACTCCAGCTTGCTTCTTCTGACCATTTGCTTGGAAAATTGTTTTCCAGCCTTTCACTCTGAGGTAATGTCTGTCTTTTTCTCTGAAGTGTGTTTCCTGTAGGCAGCAGAATGCAGGGTCCTCGTTGCGTATCCAGTTTGTTAATCTATTTCTTTTTATTGGGGAGTTGAGGCCATTGATGTTGAGAGATATTAAGGAATTGTGATTATTGCTTCCCGTTATATTCATATTTGGATGTGAGGTTATGTTTGTGTGCTTTTCATTCTCTTTGTTTTGTTGCCAAGACGATTAGTTTCTTTCTTCTTCTAGGGTATAGCTTGCCTCCTTATGTTGGGCTTTACCATTTATTATCCTTTGTAGTGCTGGATTTGTAGAAAGATATTGTGTAAATTTGGTTTTGTCATGGAATATCTTGGTTTCTCCATCTATGTTAATTGAGAGTTTTGCAGGATACAGTAACCTGGGCTGGCACTTGTGTTCTCTTAGGTTCTGTATGACATCTGTCCAGGATCTTCTGGCCTTCATAGTTTCTGGCGAATAGTCTGGTGTGATTCTGATAGGTCTGCCTTTATATGTTACTTGACCTTTTTCCCTTACAGCTTTTAATATTCTTTCTTTATTTTGTGCGTTTGGTGTTTTGACTATTATGTGACGGGAGGTGTTTCTTTTCTGGTCCAATCTATTTGGAGTTCTGTAGGCTTCTTGTATGCCTATGGGTATCTCTTTTTTTAGGTTAGGGAAGTTTTCTTCTATGATTTTGTTGAAGATATTTACTGGTCCTTTGAGCTGGGAGTCTTCACTCTCTTCTATACCTATTATCCTTAGTTTTGATCTTCTCATTGAGTCCTGGATTTCCTGTATGTTTTGGACCAGTAGCTTTTTCCGCTTTACATTATCTTTGACAGTTGAGTCAATGATTTCTAGGGAATCTTCTGCTCCTGAGATTCTCTCTTCCATCTCTTGTATTCTGTTGGTGAGGCTTGTATCTACAGCTCCTTGTCTCTTCTTTTGGTTTTCTATATCCAGGGTTGTTTCCATGTGTTATTTCTTGATTGCTTCTATTTCCATTTTTAATTCCTTCAACTGTTTGATTGTGTTTTCCTGGAATTCTTTCAGGGATTTTTGGGATTCCTCTCTGTAGGCTTCTACTTGTTCTCTAAGGGAGTTCTTCACGTCTTTCTTGAAGTCCTCCAGCATCATGATCAAATATGATTTTGAAAATAGATCTTGCTTTTCTGGGGTGTTTGGATATTCCATGTTTGTTTTGGTGGGAGAATTGGGCTCCGATGATGCCATGTAGTCTTGGTTTCTGTTGCTTGGGTTCCTGTGCTTGCCTCTCGCCATCAGATTATCTCTAGTGTTACTTTGTTCTGCTATTTCTGACAGTGGCTAGGCTGTCCTATAAGCCTGTGTGTCAGGAGTGCTGTAGACCTGTTTTCCTCTCTTTCGGTCAGTTATGGGGACAGAGTGTTCTGCTTTCGGGCGTGTAGTTTTTCCTCTCTACAGGTCTTCAGCTGTTCCTGTGGGCCTGTGTCTTGAGTTCACCAGGCAGCTTTCTTGCAGCAGAAAAGTTGGTCTTATCTGTGGTCCCGAGGCTCAAGTTCGCTCATGGGGTGCTGCCCACGGGCTCTCTGCCGTGGCAGCAACCAGGAAGACCTGTGCCGCCCCTTCCGGGAGCTTCAGTGCACCAGGGTTCCAGATGGACTTTGATGTTTTCCTCTGGCGTCCGAGATGTGTGCACAGAGAGCAGTCTCTTCTGGTTTCCCAGGCTTGTCTGCCTCTCTGAAGGTTTAGCTCTCCCTCCCACGGGATTTGGGTGCAGAGAACTGTTTATCCGGTCTGTTTCCCTCAGGTTCTGGTGGTGTCTCAGGCAGGGGTCCTGCTGCTCCTGGGCCCTCCCCCACGGGAGCCCAGAGGCCTTATACAGTTTCCTCTTGGGCCAGGGATGTGGGCAGGGGTGAGCAGTGTTGGTGGTCTCTTCTGCTCTGCAGCCTCAGGAGTGCCCACCTGACCAGGTGGTGAGGTCTCTTTCCCACGGGGTCTGGGAGCAGAGAGCTGCTGCGGGCCGGGATCCGCGGGTGTGGGACCTCCGGCAAACACAGGACATGCCCGGTCCTAGATGAACTCTGCCTTTGTGTGTCCCGATCTTACCAGGCAGCTCTCTTGCAGCAGACAAGTTGGTCTTACCTGTGGTCTCGAGGCTCAAGTTTGCTGGCAGGGTGCTGCCCAAGGGCTCTCTGCTTTTTTATTGATTCTTTGTGAATTTCACATTATGTACCCAATCCCACTCATTTCCTTGTACTTCCATATCCATCCTCCAGTCCAGTAACCTCCTCGCAAAACAAAACAAAACAAAACAAAAAAAATCAAAACAAAACATCTCATTGGGGAAGTTGCTGCGTGTCATGGTATGTCTCATAGTACACCTTTTGCCCAAACATCTGCACTTGCAAAGGTTCATTGCAAGGAGTCATTGGCCTGATTCAAGGCCTCTGGTTTGTGCCACACTATCAATACTGGACTGTCACTGAGACTCCTCTCGTATATCCTGCTGTTGCCCTGTGTCATGGAGATCCTGTAGCTTTGAACCTGTAGGGCTGTCCTTTTTACATGCTCCAGAAGCTCGTAGATAGGATAGATGTTGGGGTGGATTAACTCACAGCCCTGGATCTGGGCCTGAGTAGTAGCTGAGCTGATCAGCAAACCAGTTCTCACTTATCCTTATTACCAATGGTGCCACTTTCAGTGGCTGGTGAGAGGCAGGGGCAGCTCAGCAAGGTCCTTGGACATCAACATGGCCTCAAGGACATCTGCATGATCTTTGATGGTACCATGGGCCATGGGTACCAACACAGACCTCTACTGCTATAGGTCTCTCACCTAGACATGGCCCTCAGTATGGTCTCAGGTGGCAGTGCAGGCCTCTCACATTAGGCTGTTCCTCACCACTGTCTCCAGTTCTTCTTCTCTTCATAGTGCACAAACCACTCTGCTTCTCTTTCTCTCTCATCCCTCTACCACATCCCAGAGCCCTCCCTCCCCCACCTGCACAGTGAGGCAGTTGGTGGCCTCTCCCACCTGGCTGCACCACCAAGACCCAGTTCTTAAAGGTAACAAAGCCTGAAATAGTTTTCAGTGGTGATTGTCCCTGTTCTTTATAGGACTGATTTATACATAGGGCAAGAACACGTGGTGAAGGCAGGGGGGACACAGATGGCTGTTGTTCTAGTCTCAGACAGATGGTGCATATTTGAGTCAGAACATAAAACGAGTGATAACAGCTAAGACAGAGTTAGTGTGAACTCAATGACAACAACAAAATAGCCTCTTCAGTATGGGGAGTTCTTACCAGGTTACATGTTGGAGAACTAAGCTGAAGAGAGCCACGTATGAGACGTTAGGACTTTGGAACATACTCTGAATAGGTTGTATTATAGCCACCTGCTTAGGAACAAAAGCTTGTACTAATTCCAGATTATTATTTCAGTAATCTACATAAGAGGAAACATCCATCAAGGCTCAGATAGAGAGTGGCTGTGTCAGGTGGGGGGAGGTCGTTATGCAGTGATAGCAAGTATTAAGTACCCATTGATTCACTCATAGGACACAGTGACATAGTTAATGTGGGTGAAGAGGAAAGGGAAAGCAAAACTTAGAATGAGCTCGACTTCATGTGTTTGTGGGACTTTTACTTACATGTCCCAGAGAGGCCAGATGTAAGAGAGTCCTGAGGAAGTAGTTGATACAAACATCGTCCCTTGAGTCTCTCTGCGATGGTTTGAATAAGAATGGCCACCCCTTAGGCCCATAGATTTGGGTAATTGGTCACTAGGGAGTAGCAGTATTTGAAAGGATTCAGATGTGTGGCCTTGCTGGAGGAAGTGTGTCACCCGGAAGTGGGTTTTCAGCTTTTCAAAAGCCCAAGCCAGGCCCAGTGGCTTTTCCTTCTTGCTGCCTGTAGATTCTGTGACCAAGACACCCTGGTTCCATGAATTTTCTCTGTTCACTTTCCTAAACCAGTGCTAGCTTTTATTTTATTTTGAATATCCAATATTGCCATTCCCTTATTTTCTGCTATTTCCTTCCTATAAATTCTTAGTGTGGACTAGGTATGGCTAAAAATGACGGCACCACTCCACATGCATGGCCCACCACTACTGAGTGAATTCAGAGTATCTCTTTGAAATCCTGTGTAATATGTTTGCACATTCCTACAGAGGCTCTGGTGAAAACTCTCTTAAGTGCCCCTCCCGCCCCGGCCAGGGAGTGCTTACCAGGTTACATGTTGAAGAATAGGCTGAAAAGAGCTATGTATGACATGTTAGGCCTTGTGAATATAGTCTGAATAAGTTGCATTATAGCCATATTTTAAAAAAACCTGCTTAGGAACGAAAGCGTACACTAGCACTCTCCCCACACCTGAGAGTTCCAGCCTTCATCACTTTCCTCCTGTCTTCTTTCTTATTGGTATCTTGCCTCAAAACTCAGTTGGCAGATCATCTTATTCTCTATTTCAAAGAGAAAACAGAAGAGGTTGTGTCTGGGTCCTTTGTCTATGCAATGCATGCCTTCAAATATTTATGGAAGTTGCTACACTTCCTTTCATCTTACAACAAAGAAGACAGGAATACTCAACAACTGTTCTGTGTTCCTCTGATCATTTCCCTTCCAACTCTTTCCCATTAACATAGTTTTGATATGGTCCTTTACGTTCTCCATTTCACTGTTGGGAGGGGGTGTTCATGTGTGTGTTCAGGTCACTGTGTGCAATGTGCCTTCCTTAATTTTTCTACCTAATTTTCTGAGACAAGGTCTGTCCCTGAACCCAGAGCTCCACCAGTCTAGGCCGGATGGCCAGTGAGCTCTAGAGAACTGCCTGTCTCTGTCTTGAGCATTGGGTTTAGAGATGCATACCACCAGCACGGTACTAACCAACGTCAAGTTCCCATGTGTGCATAGTGGCACATTACTGATGGTCATTGCCTATAGCCACCACAAATCTATTTATTTATTGTTTCAAATCATGTGTATGCATGTGTGGATATGTACACGTGAGTCCAGGTGTCTTCTTAGTGCAGAACAACATGTCAGATCCCTGGGGCTCAAGCTGCCTGACATGGGTGCTGTGAACTGAACTTAGGTTTTTATTTTTTTTGTCTTTGTCTTTTTTTTTTTTTTTTTTTTTTTTTTTTGCCAAATAAATGCTCTTAACTACTGGGCTATGTCTTCAGGCCTCAAACTTTATTTAAAAAGTGAAACTCATTTGCATTTCACCAATACCTTCCCTTACTAGCCAATCCATTCTCCAGACCAGATAGTTCAATGACATTTTATGTTTTGATGTTTTAATTTTGGATTGATAAGCGTGAGCACTATGGATGTGTTTGGCTTGGCAATTCCTTGTCCAGAGTTATATGGTACTGTAGAATGTTTGACAGCATATTTGACCTTCTCTGACTACTTGTCTGCTGCATCTTCTCTGTTGTGTTAAAGGATATGGGCAAACCCAGCATAGGTTAGGGAGGAGTGAAACATTGTATCAATATTGACTAAACTTGTAACACTGATGGTTTGAACGGGGACACACTGAGACGCTGAGAAGCTGTTCTAAATTTTGTTAATGCAACAAAAGGTAGTTGACTTTCCTAGTGGAGTAACAATGGCAGCCAAATAATTACTTCTCTGAAGAAGCTAGGCTGAGGACACCTCTTGAACTTATTTTGAAGAATACTTATTGTACATTGAGAGTGTGTGTGACTTTAGGTTAATAACATTTTCCTATTTGACATGTGCTATTCAATTTTCATTCCATTAAGGTAATTTCTTTCTATCCAAGCACGGTGGTACACACCTTTGATCCCAGCACTTGGTGGGCAGAGGCAGGGGGATCTCAGAGTGGTTGATCTATTATATATGTATGAGATAACGAATTGGAAAACCTGTTATCATTTGATGGAAGTAGAGTGACAAAATTGAAGTGAGCATATAGCCCCTGAACTGTTTTTTGTGGATGCATTTATTTATTTTTATTTTTCTTATTCACTTTACATTCTACTCACTGCCTTTCCTGGCCACCCCCTCCCACAGCCCTTCCCCAATACCTCTCCTCTTCTCCTCTGAGCAGGTGGGGATCCCCCCAGGTCCCTCCACTCTGGCACTTCAAGTCTCTGCAAGGCCAGGAGCATTCTTTTCCCCTGAGGCCAACCCAGGCAGCCCAGCTGGTAGAACATATCTCATTTATAGGCAACAACTTTTGGAATAGCCCCTGTTCCAGTTGTTCAGGGTCCACAGAAAGACCACGTTGAACATCTTCTATGTATGTGTGGGGAGGCCTATGTCCAGCCTGTGTATGTTCTTTGGTTGGTGGTTCAGACTCTGAGAATCCCAAGGGTGCAGGTTAGTTGATTCTGTTGGTCATCCTGTGGAGTTCCTGTCCCCAAATCCTTCCTCTAACTCTTCCATAAGAGTCCCCAAGCTCCATCCACTATTTGGCTGTGGGTGTGTGCGTCTGTCTGGGTCAGCTGGTGGGTGGATCTCTCAGAAGACAGCCATGTTAGACTCCTGTCATGCATGTCCTTTGGGACTGGGTTACCTCACTCAAGATCCATCTGTTTGCCTGCAAAATTCACAGTGTCTTTGTTTTTAATATCTGAATAGTATTCCATTGTGTAGCTGTACCACACTTTCTTTATCCATTCATTAGTTGAGGGACATCTAGGTTGTTTCCAGTTTCTGGCTATTACAAATAAAGCTGCTATGAACATAGTTGAACAAGTGTCTTTGTGGGATGGTTCTCCACCTTATCTTTTCAGAGAGGATATCTCACTGAACCTGGAGCTTGCAAACACAATCTAGACTGGCTTGTCCGGGAGCTCAAGAACATTTTCCATCTCTGTTTTTCCTGTTCTAAGATCAGATGTTTAATTTTGTGCTTGCTTTTTTTTTTCCTGAGACTCAAAACTCAGATACTTACTTGCTTGTGTGCAAGTACTTTGCCTACAAAGCCCTGTCTACAACTCCTCCTAAAAACATGACTATGAGTTTTGGTGCATGTATGGATTGCTATTTACTACGATAGAAAGAAATAAAAAAAAACCACCCAACGATTGTGTAGAAAATTAGGGAAAATACATTCTATTTTTTATTTTCTCCTGCCTGGCACCCACTTATTTCTGACCTTGGCTCCAACTCTTAGAGTAGCTCCTTTGCAATGGACAATGTTTGAAACTGAATAGAGAAGGTTGGAATGTCTTTGGTGTGGCCAGGTCTCATTGAGAGAGGCCTTGACTTCTTCTTCATCTAAAAATATTATATATATATGTATATATATATATATAAACTTTATTGTAACATTCAAAATTTAATGACATAATTCTCCAGAAAGATGAATTAAATCAATTATTTTTAATTTGACTAATCATTGCTATCTTTAAAATCCTTGGCTTGAAATGACATCAATCTCTCGTTCTCCCATAAATGTCATGGAATACTGTGGTGTGAGTGAGCCAGTTTCTTCTGGCTCATAAGAGTTGATTTTTCTTCTCACCTCTACAGCCAGTGAATTGAATCGGCCAAGACAGGGGTGTTTATGCTTTAAACTCAAGACACACTATGAACCCTGGCTCCCCCCACCTCCCTTCTCTCTTCCAGTCATTTTGCCTCAGCTCAGCACCCCTTCTCTCTGCTCCTCTCTTCTCCCATCCCTGCTTTTACTGGAGTACTTCTGAAGATCTGTTCTTTCCTGCCCTCTTTTCTACCTAAGTAGTAGTTCTAGTGAAGGCAATCTACACAGACTACGAATACAAAGATATTTCTTGTCTATTTCAGTGGTACATTCCAGTAGGATTTGGATTTTCTTTATAGATTAAGTGTCCCTGTAAACACCCCGCTTCCCCACGCTTTATGCGGTTTCATTTTGTACTGCCGAGGCTGTCACGAGGTCTTTCACGTTTGGCAGTCGCTGCACTACTGAGGCACTTCCTTCTGTCGTTGTTTTTCCTCATAAGAGTTTGTAATGAGCTTTTTAGAGTTCTCTTATCTTCATTAAACGAAAGTTGATTTTGAGGCATTTGTTAATATTTTTTACTATGTTTTAGAATTGTTTTTTTTTCATGCTTGGTTTTCTACCACATACTACAAATGTTTCCAGAATTTGATTTGGTAAACTTTATTTTGTTATTGACTCTGTGACTGTAAGCATGTTTCCTTGGCTATTCATGATAGGGGATCTAATCAGTGACTTTAAAAATCTTTATGCTAAGAAAGAAATCTTAATGCTTTTATCACATAGAATGTCTCCTATTCATAAAATACTCATGTAGCACGTACATCCTAAATTATAATGAACTTTAAAAAGTTTACTGTCATGTTTGCAAAAGATCTTTTCTTTTACCAGTTTCAGGATCTAAAGCTGAGGGAATTCTACTGTGAGGGAAACCCACTCTTCCTGAAGAATCCAATTTTTGCTCCACAACCTAAAGATCTCTGGACTCTACGGGTGAAAGTTTAGCTCATAAGCATCAATCTTCATACTAAACACTTGGCCGACGATGTAAAGCATTCTGCACAAGTCTGTAAATGTGTAACACTGGTTCGTCACGCATGCAGATCCTCCATGTAATTTGTTTGAGTTGCTCACAGAATTCAGACGTAACCGCTGAGATTTCCAAACTGACTCAACAGCACAGAGAAGTAGAAAGTTTTGTTGGATGAAAAGAAAAAGGGAATTTATTTTTACTTTAGCATTCTGAATATTTTTTTTCTGCTAGTGGGGTCTTTACTGCTTCGGCCTCATTTCACCTGGTGCCTTCTTGATGAGAGTATGGATATGATCTGGAATTCACCATGTCTGATCAGCAGAGCTAGTTATTGAAACCAAAGGGGGGACCAGGGAAGCAAATGATGGACTCCTCTGCTCTCAGACAAGATAAAGAGCACAGGTCCTCCCACAGTCGACCATGAGTCTCTAGCATGAATGTTGATCTACCAGTTTTGTTTGGATCTAAGGCTGAACATACAAGATTGCTTCAGATAGAAATTAGTTTTACTGCTTTTAAAATTGTTTTCTTACCATGAAAGTAATATAGATGCAATATAGGAATAGGTAAAAGCCAGACAATGTCACTGGGTAAAAGGACTGAGAAATCTAGTTAGCGAGGCATTACTACGCTATTCTGTGACTCTCTTGTGTATTTAGAATATATTTCAAGATGAATTTACACTTTATATGTTACTTAGAGACTTGGGCTTTTTAGTCCCTTTTTTGGGATTAAAAACATTAACACATCTTTTTAAGTGAATGTATGTTATTCTGTTACATCATAATATTTTAACTATTTTCTCATTGCTAGATGTTTAGATCATTAAAATGATCTAAATTTTTAACTCTATGAATTAGGCCTTTCTAGTAAGTAACACAATTTTGAGATTCACAGTGTGATCAAATATCCTGCAACAGAGGCTAAACTGAACATATTCATATGAAATTTCTCTCGTGTCCATATTATCTCCATGAATAAAATTGTAGGGGAAAAGAACTGATTTCATTGAAGATCAGCTCTTCTTCAAACTCCTTTCTGGATATTATTTTCTTGTATGCTATTATTTTCTGCTCTTGTATAGAAAAAATTGTACTTGAAATTTAAATCGATTAAAATTATTTAAAACTGATACATTACATTTAAGCCTCCTCAACTTGTTCTTTTTTTCCCCTCCTGCATCAAGCATATCAGATTAATGAATCTAGCTACTTATTGTAAGGTTTCTGTGGACAGGTACTGTGCTTATGAACAAGGTAGTTGTTTGATAACCATCAAGAGGTAGGTATCAAAAAAAAAAAAAGAGGTAGGTATCTTTATTGTACCCTTTTACAGGTAAGGAAACTGAGACCCAGAAAGTCTAACTAACTTTGTGAAGTCACCAAGACATTTTTCGGGATTAGGTGTTGATACTTAACTTCTACAGTCGACTTTGATGCCACACAGTGTAATGTTCCCAGGAGAGAAGATGTAGAGGGTGCTTGGGATAGAAGACATGAGGTTCTTGACTGAGGAGGAGGCAGACTGAATATTTAATTTGATATGGTATCTTTACTTCAAGAACTCTAAGACTAATAGAAGAGCATTTCTTTCTTTTAATTTTCAAAATAGTAAAGTGGAGCACAGACTTAATTTTATGCATATATTATCAATAAATGTATGCATGTATAGATATATAGTATAAATGACTAGTTTTACTTATATAAGTGATTTACGTGGTTTTGAAAGTACTTCTATGAATTTTTCCTCGAATGGTGACTCAAACTGACTATATATTTCTAGGTCATTTCTAGTAAACATGTGGTTAACATTGTTGGTTAGCGGTTAAACTACTTTGGGTTTCAATGAGCCAAACTGTCTTTGCCTTAGTAAAGAATTTCTAAAGGATATACTTAGTTGTTTAGATCTGTAATCCTAGCTACATTGGTCCAAGGTCTGTCTGAGTTATGGAATGACTTCTAAGTGGGCTTGAATGACTCAGTGAGACTGTCAAAAATTAAAAAGTAAAGCAAGGGTTGGGGATATAGCTCAGTGATAGTGTGCTGGCAGTACTAACAAAGGGTTTTAAGAACCTTCCTCACCTCAGAAATTTATTCACTAGAATTTGATGCTGGTAATTCAGTACATCGACAGATGCAGGCCAAATGCCTTGCCAGTATTATCTCAGCTCTATAAACTCTGTCATAGTAAAACTCTCCTTTTACACATGAGATACTTGGGACCAGATGACTTAAAAGCTTGTCCAAACAAAGCCATATAGTCAATACCTTATTGAACCAGTATGTGAAACCCTGCACATGATGGACTGAGAGTCTTTCCTATGGACTCTGCCTCATGTTCAATCAGTAGCAGCTCATTATACAGTCATTTCTAAGTTCTTTTTATAATTTTAAACTTATAGAGATATAGTTTGTTGACATTTAATTTCAAATGATCATATGTAAGAAAACTTAAGAATGGACGTGAGTTTACTTTCAATTTATAATGGATCAGAAATTAGAATACCATATGACCTACATAAAATATTATAACAAAATAGCATATAAGTGATTCAAGATAAACAACTCATTTATTTGTAAAAGATTTCTTAGATTTAAAATACCACTGCAATGATGTCATAATTACATGCTATATTTTCAGAATAATTTATAAAATGTAAACTCTAAAAGATACTATTGTGTTCTAAAAGATACTATTGGTTATATCAATTGTATCTTTCTTTTTGCTTACCCATATTTCTAAGTAAAAACTTTAATTTTCAATCACATCCATTATTCTTCCAAAGTAATATGTTGGCTTCAAGAAGAATATAAATAATTAGCTGTCAATCAATGATTGAAATCAACAAACATGCTTGAGTTCAGAAGTCATAAATGGTAAAAACAATTTTATGGCTTAATATATGGGTCTGTGAATTCCATAAAATGCTTTTGTTTCTGTTCAGACAGTGTATCCTTGTCTATGAGTTTCCTGCATACTAGAGCTAGCCACCCAAATTTGTCTACTTAGGTAATAACATACTTCTAAAGCAAGCATTTTGAACTTGAATTACAAACTTCTCCTTGGAAACAGAGAGAAGGTGACTGTAAGTATGTGATGGTGGAATTCCTGACAGTATTAGTGCTTTCACATTTGTTCTCTCTGTTTACTTTGCCATTTTCCCACTCAGAAGGTTTTGCATGTCCCAGGATGCTTTGCTCTGTGATAGTAGTCTTCCAAGACACTTGTTGTCTGGGTAGCATGGGCATAGAAAGGAGCAGGTCTACAGAAATATGTAGGAATGATATGTTCTTGAGATTTTTAAAGACTTCAATTAGCATGAATTAGAGGGAGAGTTTTATATATATTGATATGTATAGATTTTCAATAATGATGTACAGAGCCGATATGAACTATTAGAAAACCCCTTATTCTGGGCAGGAAAATATGTCCTAAATACATTATCCTCAATACTGTTTAAATTTCAAGCAGAAATATTTATACAGGACTGCCATGCAATATAAACACACATTGCTTCATAAACACAAGGATTGTTTTTGCCATGTTGACTTTCTGGATTGGGGCACTTTTAAGGAGTGAGGCAAATGCCTGTTTCCTTTGCTAGGTCAGTGGAGACTAAAGTTTATATATCATGTGCTGTGTTTTACTTGAGTTGATGATGTTGATGGTACTGACAGAAGGCAACTTCTTTTTCTTCATTACCTTTTGATCATTTAGTGTTATCATCAGAATTAGTCCAATTTTCTCTAGATCAACATGGTGAAGATTAACAAAGATTTACAGTAGAAATTAGCTTACAGACTCTAGTACCCCTTAAGTGACACAGATTTGACTGGTTTATGAGCTATGGTTAGGATAGGAAGAATTTACAGCCTAGTAAATACGACTGAATATTTTTTAATGTCTGGGTAGCCCCTGCTTATTGTACTAATATTTTAAAAAATGAAGTAAAAAACTTCTAATTTTATTAAACAAATAATGTTTATTTCATTAAACAGATAATGTAAATTTATTATGACTTTATATTATTTTTTATATTTAAGAGATAAAAATATGGTAGAAGATATCCATTTTTCTTCTGTGAAAGACATTTTTTTTGCAATGAGCCATATGCAAGTCATATATATGTCCTTATATAGTGCTGTAGAATCTTAGATTAATAAACAAAGAATTAAGCATGATTTTGAACTAATAAAATAGAAATTAATGTAATGTATAGAATTTGAATTAATTTGAAGAACTATGGTTTTTCTTTTTAATTTAGGAAATAGCAGCAAGATTTGTCCTCTCTCAATTAGAAGAAAACAACCCTTTGATTATGGATGCCATAGAGTGTTACCCAGAGGTCAAGGACAAACTCTCCAAAGCAAAAAAATGTGCAATATGCAGAAAACCTTTTTTATCTGAGTGGCTGGAATGCGTTTACTTTGTTCCTCCATCGAAGGTAAACTGTGCTTTTATTGTGGGAAAATGAGCATAAGGACTCCCATGTTTGTCCTTACTAATGATATTTGTACCCATCGTTGGTAGGATTTATGATAAACACATTCAGAAAACTGTGTTATAATCATTATTCCTTCTTCCATTTGAATTCAAAGTCTTTATCACAATACATACACTCCACCAAAATTCCATGAACACAGGGAACGGCAGCACTGACCTTTTGCTGTTCAGCACGTGAGATGCATGGGTTAAAAATTCACTAGTTCAGTTTGAGTTTCAATGGAAATTTAAAACACCTTACCATGCTTAACTCTCACTGCTCTAGAGGCAGTGGGGACCTGGGAGAATGGAGCTGATAAATGAGGCAGACTTGTGTAGTCTCGTGTCATAAAGTCTCGTGTAACAGCCAACATTATTCAGAGCATCGGACCATATAGAGTGTTAGGGAAGGTCACATGAGTAAAGTTCTCATGAGTCCAAGTTGTGTACAATCACAAGGACAATCTGTGTGTGGCAAAACATCTTTTTCCGTAGAGGCAGGTCAAGGAGAGTTTACCTGAATAACAACAAACAATAAGGAGTAATCTGAAGTAAACTCGATCCTGTCTGGTATCCCCTGGAGGAATATGAAGATACATTCCAAGAATAATTCTGTGTTTTGAAGAAGCTGAGGTCACACAACCCTATTGTTTTTTGGGAGTGTTAAAAGAAACCACTCTGAATTTTCATAGGACTCCATTCCTGGACCACGTCACCTGGAGCAGTTCTCAATAGGCAGCTGACATAGCTTGTGATGTACATTTTACCCAAGTGTTTAGAAGACTTCTTTTCACTTCAGATGACCAATTAGCATTTTACTTAGGCAGTACAGTCTTTATCACAACAGTGTTATAACTGTTCTGTAGCAGGAAGGCATCTGTAAGCAATATATAAAGGAATGTGAACCTTACCTTTAAATTTTGTATAATGTGAAATGTATTATTTTTCAACACTTAAAAATATTAAAGCACCTGTCGGTCACATGTCCTGAGAACAGTGTGGACCAGGCAGTGTCTGGAGAACCTCAGCTTGCTGACCCCTGTTCTAATGGACCCAGCATTTGTTCTTGACGCTATAACTTCTCGTCTGGCATTGGTGAGAAGTCTGGAGAAGGGAGCAAAACACAAAAGCAAATGAGCACATGCAAATATAAACCATGCATATGATAATAGGAAAGAGTGATGTATGTTTTTAGTTTGTTGGGACTTACGTGACATTACTGCTAATTGGATATTTTATGTATTTACATTTCAATGGTATCCCTTTTGCCCCCTCTCCCATATCTCCTCCCCCTCCCCCTGCTTCTGTGAAGGTGCTCCCACTCCCACCTGCCCACTCCCACCTCAACACCCTGGCATTCCCCTCCACCAAGGGCTTCTTCTCCTATTGATGCCAGATAATGCAGAGGTGCTACATATGTGGCTGTAGCTATGGGTCCCTCTATGTGTACTCTTTGGTTGACCACTGAGTTACAACACAGAATCTCACTGTCTTGTAACTCTGGAGGCTAGGGGCTTCAATGTCAAGTTCCTTGGCACGACCAGTGCTTTTTGTTTGTTTTGTTTTGTTTTTTGGATTGTGGAGTAGTCTGTTTTACTCTACTCCTATTGCCCTTTTAATGTTAGTAGTCAATTTGGACCTGGAATTTCCCAGAAGACAAGCTTCCAGACACACCAGTAAGGAATTGTCTAGCCTCTGGCCATGCCTGTAGGGGTTATGTTGACTGTATTAATTGGGATTGGAAGATACAGACTAAAAGTGTAATCGCCATTTCCTGGGCCTGTGCATACAGACATATAATGCAGCAAGATCTCCTTCCTTACACACATTGTTTCAAGATATCCTTACTGTGGCCAACAGGAAATTTTCTACAAGGTTCAAAAGACCTTTTGGGGAGTAATTTGGAGAAAATGGGATAATATTTTCCCTTTTGGTCCATCTGTGAACGAATTCCACTGATAGTAGGCATATCCACTTGTGATTAGGAGAAACAAAGGAAATAGTTAATCGGAGACAGTACCCTCAAATCATGTACATTTTTTATTGTGCTCTAATGCCTGTAAATGCCTCCAAAAATCTATGAATTGGTAACATCCATTGCAGTTTGTCTGGCTAAGTCAGTGTTTGTATTAGAAAGTTTTAGTCTTCGGTGCATCTAGCAAATTTTGAAATTATTTACCTACTCGATGTTCACTGTCTTTCTCCCACCAAACCTAAGTGCAACAGATTTCAGTTGTTTTCTAGGGAAAAAAAAGGCCCAAAGCACCTGATGCTAAGTATCAAGAGGAAAAAGAGATCATCTCTAGGAAAATGAGGAGAGAGATGTACCCTGCTGCTTGGGATGGGAGTGGCATCTGCTTGTGTGTGTAACCTGTTTGGAAGAGCTCACAGTCTCGTCTGGAATGGATCACCGCAGTCTCGAGAACTCTAAAGAGTAAAACTTGCCAAATTACTTAGCAAAAGTTGCCCAAGCAGCCTGCTTCTCCCTGGCCACGTTTGCTGCACCTGGGACAGCTTGCCCTGTTCATTTTTCCCTTGGACAGATTTCTTTGCAAAACCATCCGATGAACTGTTAGCTTCATTTCGAAACTTTTTTTGGGGAGAAATTGCCAGCTAATAAAAATAACCGTAGCCAACTCTGTGCTGTCTGTCACCTGGAATACCATAGTTAGGTAATATCTAAAACACCCCAGGACACTGATGAGAAATCCTAAGTTTAAACAAGCTAGGTAACTTTGCCAAACTCTCAAAGTTTCCAACTGGAGACCAGGGGCAGAAACTCATGTGTGCTACTCCTTGTATTCAACCTCGAATGAAGAAAATAGCCAGTCCAACTTAGCCAGTCTTCATCTATTTAATTGGCTTTTAATAGAATCAAGTTGAAGAGCCATTTATTTACTTCCTCCATAGTATTCCCTCATGGTATTCCATATATTCTCTCTCTATAAAACTTCATCAGCTGTTGGCAATGTAGACTCCTGGTCTGGAAAGAAATCACATATTCCCAGGAACATCAGAAATTCACAATATAGATATGATGATGAGTCTCAGAACTTACTGTCTATGTCACCTTAATTTCCTCTTTAAGGATATGCTTCCTTAAAGGCAACAATAATAGCTCCCATCTTACTGGGCTGTGGCCAAGGGTTCAACAGACTCTCACGTATTACTTAGCATAGTAGGTGCTTAATAATGGAATGACGTTATTAGGCACAACAGGATGGTTACATTCTTGTAATAAGTAGAGTGATCGTGTGTGGGTTCTGTGAGGAAATGGCGCTGCAATTTTGGAGCCCTAGTATGGTGTTTGTTTTCGGGGCATGGAGAATTAATACAATAATAAAGATTATTATCCGCTTAAGATGTATAAGACAATTAAGGGGGCATTAGACATGAACCAGTGTGCAACAATACAGGCGAAACCGTACAAATAATTAGCTCACTCAGAACTGTGAACACACAAGCTAAGCTAAGGGAGACAAAGTGAGAGGTAGTGTGAGATATGCAAGCCATTCAGTATGAAGTTTGAACTTAGTTTTGTAAGCTGTTGTACTAGTTCAGCATGGCTACTGAAAAAACAAACAAGCAAACAAACAACACAAAGGAAAACAAAGCTACTCTATAGGCCTGGGCTTGGAGAACAGCAGTTTATTTTCTAAGACTGCTGAGTGCTAGAAATCGGAGAGTGTATCCAAGGCTTGGCTTGGCGGCCATACTTCCTATCCTGTAATGGGATGGGCAAAGGCAGGGCTCAGTAAAAAATGAATGGGAGAAAAAATATCTGAGACAGAACCAGATAATGGAATCACATTTTTTTCTTTTTTTCTTTATTAACGTGAGTATTTCTTTTTACATTTCGATCGTTATTCCCTTTCCCAGTTTCCGGGCCAACATCCCCCTAACCCCTACCCCTCCTCTTCTATATGGGTGTTCCCCTCCCCATCCTCCCCCCATTACCGCCCTCCCCCCAACAATCACATTCACTGGGGGTTCAGTCTTAGCAGGACCAAGGGCTTCCCCTTCCACTGGTGCCCTCACTAGGCTATTCATTGCTACCTATGCAGTTGGAGCCCAGGGTCAGTCCATGTATAGTCTTTAGGTAGTGGCTTAGTCCCTGGAAGCTCTGGTTGCTTGGCATTGTTGTTCATATGGGGTCTCACGCCCCTTCAAGCTCTTCCAGTCCTTTCTAAGATTCCTTCAACGGGGGTCCCGTTCTCAGTTCAGTGGTTTGCTGCTGGCATTCACCTATGTATTTGTTGTATTCTGGCTGTGTCTCTCAGGAGCGATCTACATCCGGCTCCTGTCGGTCTGCACTTCTTTGCTTCATCCATCTTGTCTAATTGGGTGGCTGTGTATGCATGGGCCACATGTGGGGCAGGCTCTGAATGGGTGTTCCTTCTGTGTCTGTTTTAATCTTTGCCTCCCTATTCCCTGCCAAGGGTATTCTTGTTCCCCTTTTAAAGAAGGAGTGAAGCATTCACATTTTGATCAATGGAAGCACATTTTGCAACTTAAGAGCATAGCTGTGCACTATGCAGGTTTCACGTTGCTATTCTTTGACCACATTGTTGTATTTTCATTTATTTTGCTCAAATGTTCTGAAAAAAATTAGCGAAGGAAGTATGGGGCTCATTAATCTGATTCTTCCAGTCGCAGTCCATCACTGAGGGGGATATCAAAGCAGGAACTTCAGTAGCTTTGCACACCATATTTGCAGTGAAGAGCAGAGAAACAAACACACACATCTTTGGTCACTTGCTGGATGACAGCTCGGCTAGATTGTGCTTTGTAAACGTGCCCTGAGGATGATGTCACACAGAGTGGACTGGGCATTCTTATATCAACCCATATCCTGAACGGTCATTCTGTTACAAAGGAACGGCCCTAGCTCTTGAAAGAAGGATTTTCCTCTGTGGACATAAAGCCATGGGGTATTTATGACAGATAAATCAGATAACTTTATAGGATCCTAACACACATTAGGCTAATGTTGGAGATCACAAAAAATTAAAAGGAAAGAATGAGTGGAAGAAAAAAATTGACACATAAAATTTCCATGAAAATGTTCGAAGGTCTGTGAGAATTCATTTTCCCCAGTGTATATATATATGCCTAAGGGTACTGTAAACTCCTATAGAAACAACAACGGGGGGTATAAGAATACAGTATGGGTTAAAAATATAATGACTGAAATGTAAACTGGAGGCTTTGATTCCGGCTGATGGCAGAAAATATTCAAATAGCTAAAGGCATCGTGTACTTACTGAGTGACTGACTAGTCAAATTAAAAAAGTACAAATCCACATACAATCATATTTTGGTAAAATTATACATAATCACAGTAGATGAGGAGAGCTAATTATGAATGAGAAAAAAATCACAAAGAAATGGCAAGGGACTAAAACAGATTTCTTATGAACCAAGGCAAATATGGAATGATGTTTTCAGAGCAAAATGGGGAAATAGGTCAAAATCTAGAATTACTGGAGTTGTTGCTGTTGGCATTTGTTTGTTTGAGGCAAGATCTTAGTGTTTAGCTCTAGCTCGCTTTGTACTTGCCGTATAGTCCAGGCTGATCTCGAAGTTCCTGCCGTCATCCTGCTTCAGCCTGCTGGGCACATCACCATGCCAAGCTAAAATCTGGTATTACATAGCTAGATATCCAGATATGTGAATAGATAAAAGGCATGGGGACGTCAGAAGCTTTGAGAAAAGTGGAAAAGAAAATAATTCGTTTTGTTATGAAACAACCATTGATTTTAATGCTATTAAAAGTTAGGAAGTGGTTGGGTGACATGGCTCATTAAAGAGCTCTTGCCTAGTGTGTGGTCTTAACAACTGTCATACATATATATATATATATATATATAATAAAACTCATGCTCTTAAGTATTCTATAGTGAAAAAGTATATGTTTATTGTTTTTATTATGAATTAAATAATCATTATACACAAAATTTTAGGGTATTTAAGGTTAAATTTGAAAAATCAACTTGACATTTGAGTGCACCTGGCCAGTTGGACAATCGGAACCTGTATTATTAGTGTCTCACTGTTTGTTTACAGTGTAGAGTGTGTGCAGAATACCTGGGGGATGATAATGAAGTTGCCACCACAGTGTTGGTGACTGTGGCGGTTTGAGTAGGACTGGCTCACATAGGTTCATATATTTGACTATTTGCTCATTATGCTACGAGGTGACAGGAAGTAGGAAGTATAGCCTTGTGGGATTAGGTATGGCCTTGTTGGAGGAAGTACGTCACTTGTTTGGCCTTTGGAGTTACAAATGCTCAAGCCAGGTCCAGTGTCTCTCTCTCCCTGCTGCCTGCCAGCCCAAATGTAGAACTCTTAGCTGCTTCTCAGCACCATGTCTGCCTGCATTGCTATCATGCTCCTTGCCAAGATGACAATGGACTAAACCTATGAAAAGTAAGCCATTCCCAATTAAATGTTTTTCTCCGTAAGAGTTGCTGAGGTCATGGTGTCTCTTCATAGCAATAACACATGGATTAAGATAGTAGACAATTGCTCTTAGTCAGCCTCCAAGTTTATGCTGCTTTTCCGTGTAAGTGGGCTAATATTCTACATAAACTTGATCAC